>NC_044983.1:53907396-53991122 GCF_008728515.1 Papio anubis
ATGAGTTAGGGAGGATTCCCTCTTTTTCTATTGGTTGGAATAGTTTCAGAAGGAATGGTACCAGCTCCTCCTTGTACCTCTGGTAAAATTCTGCTGTGAATCTATCTGGTCCTAGACTTTTTTTGGTTGGTAGGCTATTAATTATTGCCTCAATTTCAGAGCCTACTATTGGTCTATTCAGGGATTCAACTTCTTCCTGGTTTAGTCTTGGGAGAGTGTAAGTGTCCAGGAAATTATCCATTTCTTCTAGATTTTCTAGTTTATTTGCATAGAGGTGTTTATAGTACTCTCTGATGGTAGTTTGTATTTCTGTGGGGTTGGTGGTGATATGCCCTTTATCATTTTTTTATTGCATCTATTTGATTCTTCTCTCTTCTTCTTTATTAATCTTGCTAGCGGTCTATCAATTTTGTTGATCTTTTCAAAAAACCAGCTCCTGGAGTCATTGATTTTTTGGAGGGTTTTTTGTGTCTCTATCTCCTTCAGTTCTGCTCTGATCTTAGTTATTTCTTGCCTTCTGCTAGCTTTCGAATGTGTTTGCACTTGCTTCTCTACTTCTTTTAATTGTGATGTTAGAGTGTCAATTTTAGATCTTTCCTGCTTTCTCTTGTGGGCATTTAGTGCTATAAATTTCCCTCTACACACTGCTTTAAATATGTCCCAGAGATTCTGGTAGGTTGTATCTTTGTTCTCATTGGTTTCAAAGAACATCTTTATTTCTGCCTTCATTTCGTGATGTACCCAGTAGTCATTCAGGAGCAGGTTATTCAGTTTCTATGTAGTTGAGCGGTTTTGATTGAGTTTCTTAGTCCTGAGTTCTAGTTTGATTGCACTGTGGTCTGAGAGACAGTTTATTATAATTTCTGTTCTTTTACACTTGCTGAGGAGTGCTTTACTTCCAACTATGTGGTCAATTTTCGAGTAAGTGCGATGTGGTGCTGAGAAGAATGTATATTCTGTTGATTTGGGGTGGAGAGTTCTATAGATGTCTATTAGGTCTGCTTGGTGCAGAGTTGAGTTCAATTCCTGGATATCCTTGTTAACTTTCTGTCTCGTTGATCTGTCTAATGTTGACAGTGGGGTGTTGAAGTCTCCTATTATTATTGTATGGGAGTCTAAGTCTCTTTGTAAGTCTCTAAGGACTTCCTTTCTGAATCTGGGTGCCCCTGTATTGGGCGCATATATATTTAGGATAGTTAGCTCTTCTTGTTGAATTGATCCCTTTACCATTATGTAGTGGCCTTCTTTGTCTCTTTTGATCTGTGTTGGTTTAAAGTCTGTTTTATCAGAGACTAGCATTGCAAACCCTGCTTCTTTTTGCTTTCCATTTGCTTGGTAGAACTTCTTCCATCCCTTTATTTTGAGTCTGTGTGTGTCTCTGCATGTGAGATGGGTCTCCTGAATACAGCAAACTGATGAGTATTGACTCTTTATCCAATTTGCCAGTCTGTGTCTTTTAATTGGACCATTTAGTCCATTTATTTAAGGTTAATATTGTTATGTGTGAACTTGATCCTGTCATTGTGATATTAGCTGGTTATTTTGTTCGTTAGTTGATGCAGTTTCTTCCTAGCATCGATGGTCTTTACATTTTGGCATGTTTTTGTAATGGCTCGTACCGGTTGTTCTTTTCCATGTTTAGTGCTTCCTTCAGGATCTCTTGTAGGGCAGGCCTGGTGGTGACAAAATCACTAAGCATTTGCTTGTCTGTAAAGGATTTTATTTCTCCTTCACTTATGAAACTTAGGTTGGCTGGATATGAAATTCTGGGTTTAAAATTCTTTTCTTTAAGAATGTTGAATATTGGCCCCCACTCTCTTCTGGCTTGGAGATTTTCTGCCGAGAGATCTGCTGTTAGTCTGATGGGCTTCCCTTTGTGGGTAACCCGACCTTTCTCTCTGGCTGCCCTTAAGATTTTTTCCTTCATTTCAACTTTGGTGAATCTGACAATTATGCGTCTTGGAATTGCTCTTCTCGAGGAGTATCTTTGTGGCATTCTTTGTATTTCCTGAATTTGAATGTTGGCCTGCCTTCCTAGGTTGGGGAAGTTCTCGTGGATGATATCCTGAAGAGTGTTCTCCAACTTGGTTCCGTTTTCCCCCTCACTTTCAGGCACACCTATCAGAGGTAGATTTGGTCTTTTCACATAATCCCATATTTCTTGGAGGCTTTGTTCATTTCTTTTTCCTTTTTTTTCTCTAGACTTCTCTTCTCACTTCATTTCATTCATTTGATCTTCAATCATTGATACTCTTTCTTCCAGTTGATCGAGTCAGTTACTGAAGCTTGTGCATTTGTCATGTATTTCTCGTGTCATGGTTTTTATCTCTGTCAGTTTGTTTATGGCCTTCTCTTCATTGATTATTCTAGTTATCCATTCTTCCATTCTTTTTTCAAGATTTTTAGTTTCTTTGTGCTGGGTATGTAGTTCCTCCTTTAGCTCTGAGAAGTTTGATTGACTGAAGCCTTCTCCTCTCAACTCATCAAAGTCATTCTCCATCTAGCTTTGATCCGTTGCTGGCGATGAGCTGCATTCCTTTGGAGGGGGAGATGCACTCTGATTTTTTGAATTTCCAGCTTTTCTGCCCTGCTTTTTCCCCATCTTTGTGGTTTTATCTGCCTCTGGTCTTTGATGCTGGTGATGTACTGATGGGGTTTTGGTGTGGGTGTCCTTTTCTGTTTGTTAGTTTTCCTTCTAACAGTCAGGACTCTCAGCTGTAGGTCTGTTGGAGATTGCTTGAGGTCCACTCCAGACCCTGTTTGCCTGGGTATCAGCAGCAGAGGCTGCAGAAGATAGAACATTGCTGAACAGCAAGTACTGCTGTCTGATTCTTGTTCTCAAAGCTTCGTCTCAGGGGTGTACCCTGCTGTGTGAGGTGTGAGGTGTGGGTCTGCACCTAGTGGGTGATGTCTCCCAGTTAAGCTACTCAGGGGTCAGGGACCCACTTGAGCAGACAGCCTGTCCATTCTCAGATCTCAACCTCCATGCTGGGAGATCCATTGCTCTCTTCAAAGCTGTCAGACAGCTGTCAGACTCCACCCAGAGGTGGAGTCTACAGAGACAGGCAGGCCTCCTTGAGCTGCGGTGGGCTCCACCCAGTTCGAGCTTCCTGGAGGCTCTGTTTACCTACCTAAGCCTCAGCAATGGTGGGCCCCCTCCCCTAGCCTCGCTGCCGCCTTGCAGTTAGATCTCAGACTGCTGTGCTAGCAATGAGGGAGGCTCCGTGGGCATGGGACCCTCCGGGCCAGGTGTGGGATATAATCTCCTGGTGTGCTATTTGCTAAGACCCTTTTTAAAGTGCAGTAGTAGGGTGGGAGTTACCTGATTTTCCAGGTGCTGTGTGTCTCAGTTTCCCTTGGCTTGGAAAAGGGATTCCCTTCCCCCTTGTGCTTCCCAGGTGAGGCGATGCCTTGCCCTGCTTCAGCTCTGGCTGGTCGGGCTGCACCAGCTGACCAGCACCGATTTTCTGGCACTTCCCAGTGAGATGAACCCGGTACCTCAGTTGAAAATGCAGAAATCACCCATCTTCTGTGTCGCTCACACTGGGAGCTGGAGGCTGGAGCTGTTCCTATTCGGCCATCTTGCTCCCTCCTCAAGAATCAAGATTGAAGTTTAATGCTAACAAAGTTGGCATCTTGCTAAAACAAAAATCTATGGTTATAAGGAAAAAAGATTCCAGAGTCTCAGTCTTTAGCACTAAATGCATCATTAAGAATAACCAGTACACAATAAAAAATTAATAGACATGAAAATAAACAGGAAAATGGGAGCAATAGTTAAGAGAAAGGTAGTATGAGGTAACAGATTTCTAGATGACACAGATGTTAGAATTAGAAGGCAAGAATGTTAAAGTAAGTAAAATAACTACATTGGTGACTTAAAGGAGAACATGGTCATTAAAAACGAACCGGAGAAATCTGTGAACTAATGGAAACCATGAAAAGAGAACCAAGTGGATTATAGAAGATAAAAAGTAAAATTTGTGCAATTAAAAATATTACGGGATGGGCTTATCAGCTTATTAGAGATGGTACAAGAAAATGCCAGTGAACGTGAAGAAAAAGATGAAAGGAAGAAAAAAATTATTGAAAAAGATGTGAAAAGAACTTTGTGGCACAATAACAACTTGATTAACATATGTGCAACTGGAGTCCCAGAAGGATAAAATGAAAAAAATGGGATAAAACAAAATTTGGAGAAGTAATGACTATTAGGTTTTCAAATGGAGTGAAACAACACTATGTTAGATCCCAAGAAGCTCTGCAAACCCCAGGCATGAGAAAGAGAAAGGAAGGAAGGATGGAAGGAGGAAATGAAGGAAGGAAAGGAAGGAAGGAAGGGAGGGAGGAAGGGAGGAAGGAAAGAAAGGAGGGAGGGAGGGAAGAAGGAAGGAAGGAAGGGAGGGAGGGAGGGAGGGAGGGAGGAAGTCAAAACATCAGGTTAAATTGTTGAAGACTGAAGAGTACATTTTTTAAAAATCTAGAAAGCAGCCAGAGAAAGATGACATATATATAAGGGAGCAATGATAGGAATGATGGCTGACTTCCCAACAGAAACAGTGGTGGCTGGAATACTATTTCTGATGAAAATATAAAAGATAGCATCAGAATAAAATAATTTTCAAATAAACGAAAAGTAAGAAAAATTTTAACCCACAAACCTACACTTTAAGAAATACTAATAAAAATACTGTACTTGGAAGGAAAATGACACCAGATAAAAACTAGTATCTGAAAGAAGAAATAAGAAGTCTTTGAAGCACTACTTATATGGGTACATATATAAGATTCTCTCTTGCCCTTTTTGTATATGTATGTATATATGTATGTGTAATATGTGTGTATATCTCTATTTGTTCCTTTTCCTAATTTATTTAAAAGCCCTGTGAGTGTTTAAAGCAAAAATAAAATAATAAATACATACTATAAAATGTATAATATACTACATGTAAAACATAGGACAACAATAGCACAAAGAGTAGGTCAATTAAACTATTTCATGGTTCTTACATCTTACATGGAGGGTTGTAATATAAACACTAAGAAAACTGTGATAAGTTAATGGTCTATATCATAATCCCTAAGGCAAATGCCCACCCCGCCCCCATCCGCCCCCCCCCCCCACACACACACATACTACCAAGAGGCACAGCTAAAGCCAACAGAGGACTTGCAATAAAATACTAAACATTATTCAATAAAGCAAGAGAAGGCAGAAAAGGAGGAATATATAATCAGAAAGCTGATGAGATAAAGAGAAAATGCATGGCAAAATTAGACTTAGATCTAGACATGTAAATAATTGCATTAAATATAAATGAATTAAGCACTTCTAACAATAAGTTAAAATAATCAAGACAGAATGTTTTAAAATGCTATTTGTGGGAGATACACCTTAAATATAAAGGCACAAACAGTATGGAATTTAAAAAAATGGAAAGTGACATATTTTGCACAGTAACAGCAAACATAAGAAACCTGAGTAGATGTATTAATACCAGAAGATAAAAAGATATAAATACAAAAAAAAGGACTATTGCCAGCAATTAAGGATAGCTTATAATGATAAAAGCTTAATTCATCAGAAGGCACAATGATCATAACATTTGTGCAATAAATAGCTTATATAAAAAGTAAACATTGACAGAATTAAATGGAGAAATAAATGAACCCATACAGTAGTAGATTTTTATAAGTTTCCAAACAATTGATAGTCAGAATAATAAGTAAAGATTTAGGAGACCTGAAGAACACTATTAAACAATTTAACCTGCCTGATACTTATAAAGCATCAATACCCAACAAGTGCAGAATACATATTATCTTCAAGTACACATGAAATATTTCTCAAGGTAGACTATAACTAGGGCCATAAAATGAGAAGATGAAATTTATGAAATTTAAAAGGAAGAATGAAATTTTACAGAGTATCTTTCCTGACCACAATAAAATTAATGTAGAAGTCAATAATAATAATATATCTTAAAATCCACAAATACGGGAGCAGCCAAGATGGCCAAATAGAAACAGCTACACTCTGTGGCTCCAACCGAGAAGGATGAAAATGGTGAGTGACTTCTGCATCTTCAACTGAGGTGCCAAGGTTCTCTCACTGGGACTGACTAGGCAGTTGGTGTGACCCATGGAGAGTGAGGAAACGCCGGGTGGATCTAGGGCCTACCTGGGAGCTGCAAGGGGCAAAGGGAGCTCCCTTCTCCAGCCAAGGGTGGCAGTGAGGGCTTGTGCTACTCCTCCCTGAAAATCACCGTTTTCTCATGGATCCTTGCAACCCATGGATCAGGAGGTCAACTCATGAGCTCACACCACCAGGCCTTGGGTCTCAAGCACAGAGCTGTGAAGGCTCACAGTGGCTGCTTGGGTGGGCAGCCACCCAAGCAGGCACTGAGTCACAGGAGTTTTTGCAAACTCCCGCTCTGTGAAGTCTGGTGTGGCAGGAGATCCTCCCACTCCCATGGGAAGGGGGTTGAAGCCAGGGAGCCAAGCAGCCTCACTCAGCAGGTCCCACTCAAATAGAACCCCACAAGTTAACCCACTGACTTGGAATCCCTGCCAGCCAGCATAGCAGACCAGAGACTGCCTAGGAAGACCAAATTCCATTGGGGCAGAGGTGGCCACCATCAACGTGGCTCCAGTCAGCCATTTTCTCCTGCTGCTGGTGCCAGCAAGACTGGGTGGTTTGGACCCAAAGCAATTTTCCACAGTGCAGCACGTGGCTGGCATAGTTCGTGGCCAGGCTGCTTCTTTAAGCAGGACCTCAATCCACCCCTCCTCACTGGGCAGGGCCTCCCTGTGGGAATTTCAGCATGATCAGTCAGGGGCTTATGGACAGAACTCTGAAATCCCTGAGAGGAGACCCTAGGAGGTGGGGCTGCTGTGATAGCATGGATCAGTGGTCTTAGTCTTTTCTACCTGTTTGCTCTGGAGAGTCAGGGCAGCCCAGGCAAGGGAAACTCCCCCAAGTGCAGCACACCTACTCTGCCAAGGGGCACTCAGACTTCTTATTTAAGCAGGTCCCTGAACCCACTCTTTCTGACTGGGTGAGATGTCCCGACAGGAGTGACCAGACACTTCATACAGGAGCATTCCAGCAGTATCAGGTCAGTTCCCCTCTTGGACAGAGCTGCCTGCTCCAGAGAAGGAGCAGACTGCCATGTTTGCTATTCTGCAGCCTCTACTGATGATACCTCCAGGGGAGGGAGAGACCCAGGAAAATAGGGTCTGGAGTGGATCCCCAGCAAAACTGCAGCAGCTCTATGGAAGAGGGGCTTGACTGCTAAAAGAAAAACAAACAGAAAACAACAACAACATCACCAAAAAAGAGACCACAAAAACCCCATTCAAAGGTCAGCAGCTGCAAAGATCAAAGGTAGTTGAACCTAGGATGATGATAAAGAATCAAAAATGCTGAAAACTAAAAAATCCAGTGTACCTCTTCTCCAGATGATCACAACATGTCTCCAACAGAGGCATAGACCTGGGCTGAGGCTGAGATCAATGAACTGACAGAAGTAGGATTCAGAAGATGGGTAATAATGAACCGTGCTGAGCTAAGGGAGTATGCTTTAACTCATTGCAAGGAAGCTAAGAACCATGATAAAACATTACAAAAGCTGTTAACCAGAATAGTCAGTTTAGAGAGGAATATAAATGACCTGATGGAGCTGAAAAACACAACATGAGAACTTCACAATGCACACAAGTATCAATAGCTAAATAAACCAAGTAGAAGAAAGAATATCAAAGCTTGAAGACGATCTTGCTGAAATAAGGCAGACAGACAAGATTAGAAAAAAAAAGAATAAAAAGGAATGAACATAACCTCCGAGAACTATGGAATTATGTTAAAAGACAAAACCTATGACTGATGGGGTACCTGAAAGAGATGGGGAGAAAAGAATCAAGTTGGAAAACACACTTTAGGATATCATCCAGGAGAACTTCCCCGACATAGCAAGACAGGCAAACATTCAAATTCAGGAAATCCAGAGAACCCTAGTAAGATACTCCACGAGAAGATCACCCCCAAGATACATAATCATCAGATTATCTAAGGACGAAATGAAGAAAAAAATGTTAAGGGCCGCCAGAGAGAAAGCCGGGTCACCTACAAAAGGAAGCCCATCAGACAAACAGTGGACCTCTTAGCGGAAACCCTACAACCAGAAGAGAATGTGGGCCAGAATTCAACATTCTTAAAGATAAACATTTCTGAACTAGAATTTCATATTCTGCTAAACTAAGCTTCATAAGATAACAGTAATAACAAAGAAACCCAAATCCAGTTTACCTACTGACTAGATGGACAGAATTGTTTGTACCAACAGAAGACTGAAACTCGTAAAATTGTGATTAAATGAATTAGATACATTTTTCTTATTTTTGATTACTTTAAAAGATAGTTTATGTCTCAAACAAAAAATAAAAACAATGTATTGAAGGTCTATAACATAAATAGAATTAGAATATCTAGTAACAATGGCACAAAGGACAGGGTAGAAGGAAATAAAAGTATACTATTGTAAAGTTTTTATATTATACAAGAAGTGATATATCATTATTTGAAAGTAGATAGTGACAAGTTAAAGTTGTATGTTGTAATCTTCAGAGGAATCACTAAAAATATAAAATGAAGTATAGCAAATAACATATGATGTAGATAAAGTGAAATCATAAAAGTATTTCAATCCAAAATTAAACAGAAAAGAGGATAAGAGGAAAAAAATCAAATGTTATAAAAACAGCAGTATAGTAACTTTAAACTAAACCATACTGATAATTTTTTTATATAGAAATGGTCTAAACACTCCAATGAAAAGGCAGAGACTGAGATTGGATTTAAAAAGCAAGAATGAATAATACACTACCCACAAGAAACTGTCTTTAAATATAAAAATATAATCTAAAGGATGAAAAGGTATATGCCACATAAAAATCAATGAAAAGAAAGTTGTAAGGGTTATATTACTATCAAACACAGTAAATTTCAGAACAAGAAATAGTGTCTTGCATAAAGAGACTTTTCATAATGATAAAGGGGTTAAAAATACATTACAATTCTAAATATCTATACATTAATAGAACTTCAAAATAAGTAGAGTGAAAGCTGATCAAACTAAAAGAATAGGTAAGTCCAAAATGACACAAAATTTCAAAATTTCTTTTTCAGTAAAATAGAAGAAGAGAGAAAATTAAATGCCAAGTAAGCATAAATAAGGAAGGAAATAGTAAAAATAAGAGTAGAAAATAGAACAATAGAGAAAAATCAATGACATCAAAAGCTGATTCTCTGCAGAAAAAAATGACTAACCTTTAGTTTGAATTATCAGAAAACAAAGAGTAGAGAGAACCATCACTATCAGAAATGAAAGAGGAGAAAGAATTACTGATCCTACAGACATTAACAAGACAGCAGAAATATAAAGAACAGCTTGGTGCCAATTTTAATACAGAGTCTGACACAGTTTTTTGATACTTGACTGTTGACAACTTTTTTTTTTTTTGAGAAGGCGTCTCGCTCTGTTGCCCAGGCTGGAGTGCAGTGAGGTGATCTTGGTTCACTGCAAGCTCCGCCTCCCGGGTTCACGCCATTCTCCTGCCACAGCCTCCCGAGTAGCTGGGACTACAGGCCACCAGGCCCGACTAATTTTTTGTATTTTTAGTAGAGACAGGGTTTAGTAGAGATAGGGTTTAGTAGAGACAGGGTTTCACAGTGTTAGCCAGGATGGTCTCGATCTCCTGACCTCGTGATCTGCCCGCCTCGGCCTCCCAAAGTGCTGGGATTACCGGCATGGACTCTTGACAACTTTTAAAGCTCAATCCCTCCCATTCCACTCCACATCTGGGCAAGGTAGTAAAAAACAAAAAAAAAGGGCCAGAGTGTTTTCTACTTTGGCATCAGCAGGAGATTCAACACATAAGCACCACTCACACATGGAAATCTTCACACAGGCCTCACCCCTACCTACCACAAGTGCCCCAAGCCAGTCACCTCTCCTCCTTCTCTCAAGTTATTTCTAACCTGCTTAGGAGACTTGCTTTCCACAGGAAGTCTCATTATGTGAATAATAACATTTTCATACCCATTTGGGGTGTGCGTGTGTGTGCATGTGTGTGTGTATGCAAACATTAGCCTCTGAAGGGTGTCTATACCACCAGTAATTTTGAGATCTGATAAAATGAAAAATTTGTTAGAAGACATAAATTTTTAATGCCTAATTAAGAGAAAACAATCTAGAGATCTTTGTATCTATTAAAGAAACTGAGTTTGTTGTTAAAAAATTTGCACACATATATACACAATTCCCAAATCCAGATGGCTTCACTGGTGAACTTATCAACCATTTAAGAAGAACTGATACTGCTACTATCACTAATACATTTTCTACACAAATGTTTCCAGAAAATAAAAGAGAAGGAAACACTTGCTAACTTATTTTATTAGTCCAGTATTACTATGATTAAAAAACACACAGAAGAAACAACATAAGAACATTATAGACTGATATCCCTTATGAAGATAAAAGTAAATATTCTTAACATATTTTAACAAATAAAATCAAGCAATATTTAACAAGGCAACTAAGAGTTAACTTGGGAATACAAGTTTGCTTCAAAATTTGAAAACCAATATATACCTCATAACAAAATTCTAAAGAGGAAAGCTATGATAATCTCACTAAAGAGAAGGCATTTGACAAAATTCAACATCTATTCATGATAAAAACTTAGTAAACTAGGAATAGAGCATCCTCAACCTAATAAAGGGTAGTTATAGAAATCCTACAACTAACATCATTCTTAATAGTGAAACTTAGAAAACATTATTTGTAATGGCACCAAAAGTAAAATAGTTAAAAATAAATGTGACAAATGCTTTATAATGTTTTATAACATATGTTTAATAAAACACATTTAATTGCTTTTACTTTTAGCTTTCTGAGGTGAAGTTTTCTATTTCTGGATAAAATATTATTACATGTATATGCATTTATCAAACTCATCAAATTGTACACTTCAGATTTGTGTATATCATCATAGGTAAATTTTATGTCCAAAAAAAAAAAAAAAAAACCTCCCATAAACAAAAATTAAACTCTAGTGATTAAGTTTGCTTTATATGCTGGTACTGTTAGCAATTTGGAAGCTACTTTCTGTTTATTACAGGAATGAGTAAATGGATGACTACATTGAGAATGATGAAAGTTAAGTTTCTCACTGCTGAATAAAGGAATTACAAATATAAAAAGACAAAGACTAGAATTTATCTTCTGGTGTTTTATCGTAATAGAATTGGATTTATCGGTATGAACCTGTATTTCTAACTCCATGTGAAACTTTGTCATTGTCTCTTCCTTCTTATCCTTTTTCTCCTTCTCTTCCTTTCTCCTTATCCTTCTTCCTCTCTCTGCAGATGTATGTATGCGTGCACACACACACACCCCCCAACACATATGCATATTTCTCCTAGCTCTGTCTGCTCAGAAGGCCTATGAACAAATGGAGCACCAAAGCAATGAGTACATCTGGCACCATATCTTGGTTTGTAAATACCGTTGCCCAGTTCAAGAAGCTAACTTCTTGGAGAAAAGTCTGAATCCAGAACTGGCAGAGAAACTACAAGATAAGACTGGAAAACTTTGTGTCAGAAAATAAACACAATGGTCAGTTTTATGTGACAAATGGACTAGGCTCTCTAGCCCAGATTACTCAATCAAACACTTACCTAGGTGTTGCCATGAAGATACTGTGTAATATACAGTTAGTTGACTTCAACAAAAGAGACATCCTGGAAAATCCAATTAGTTAAAGTGCCTTAAGAGCAAAACGAAATTCTAAGATTCCCTGAAAAGGAAGAAATTCGCCTATGGACTATAGCTTCAGATTCTGCAAGAGAGTTCCCAGCCTGCCAGAATGCCCTGCAGTTTCCAACCCACTTAGGCAGCTCCAAATAGTGTAAGCCAAATCTTTGCAATAAATTTCTCTCTCTGTCTCTCCTGCTGTTCTTTTTCCTCTGGTGGAACCCCAACTGATACAGTAAGGGAGAACAAAATAACAACAAATCAAAAAGACATTGCAGCTAGCTTGAAGAGGGATCTACATATCCAATATGAGAATTTGGGGCATCAAATATGTAATGAATTACAACTGACTGATTAAAGTAAGGATCTATGTGTCTGTACTAACATAAATAAATGAGTAAAGAAATGAGCAAATAAGTGGAAGATAGAAAAGTTCTTCCTTACAGTAGAATATGGATTAACAAATGTAGAGGGAATGGTGTAGTTAAAAAAACATCCGTGGATGCTAAAACTGAATAAAGGTCACGAGAAGCAAGATATTTACAGAGGTGCCAAGTATCCCCTCATAGAATATTAATAACAGAGAAAAATGGTAGCTTTACAGTGGAGGATCATGGACCACATCATCTTAATTAAGGAATCAAAGTTGACATCATCGATATTGAGACAAACCAGATCCATATGCGTCCTGATACTGTGTGCTGAAAGGGACTCAGTGTCACTTCAGTGTGCCCGACACACTGCATACCTGACAATATACATAACAAGAATCTAATCATGAGGAAATAGCCATTGCCCAAAATGAGGAACATTCTATAAAATAAATACCCCTTCTCCTTCAAACTGGCAATGTTCATAAAGATTTTTTTTTTAAGTTTTGGGAGTGTTTTGGGTTAAAGGAGGATAAATCAGCCTGGTAGCAAAGTGTAATTGTAATACTGGGTTCAATTCAGCATGAAAAAATAAAATTAGCTACAAAGCACCACACTGGGATAACTGACAAAATTTGTCTGTGACTTGACTAATGGTAATGTGTCTATGTTAAATTTCTCAATTTTGAAAACTGTACTGTGGTTATGTAAGATAATGTCCTTGTTCTTAAGAAACACACCGAATTATTTAGGAATAAAAGGGGTCAATGTCTCTATATTACTCTCAAGAGGTTCAGAAAATATGTATACATAAATATTTAGTGAGAGAATAATCAATCAGTGGGACAAAATATAAACAATTGATGAATCTGAGTAAAGGGATAAGGGAGTTCCTAACACGATTCTTGCACCATGTCTGAAAGTTCGAAACTATTGCAAAATTTAAAGTTCCAAAAAAAATGTAAAAAAAAAAAAAATATGGTGCCAAGATTACATTTTGTGGTAATAACTATATGGAAATAAAGAAAATAGGAAGACTTAGGTTTTATTTCCATTGAAAAACAATGAGTAGATAAGATTAAAGATCAACAACTAAGACAAATCCAATTTTTGCATTATGCTTCACTGCTGCAGAAAGTAAACAAGAACAGATCAGAATTTTGTTTCCTGACTGTAAAACTTCATCACTTGTATTTTTTTCTGATTTGCTTTCGAGTCTCTCACGTCTGGAATTCTCTAAATCATTGGCTCCAACTGGATCACTCTCCACAAATGGCCTCAGCATTAAAAAGTGATCTCTTTTTATAAACTTCTACAGAAGGTAATCAAATACAGTATTTATCATAGCAAAATACTGGGAACATGGGAAAATGCGTTTCCAGCTGGTTCTCATGTTTTACTGAGAGGCTTTAGATATTGAAGCTTAAATAATTTTAGAAAAAATTCTCAGCTCAAATTAGTAAGTAGATGGCTGAAAGCTTATTTTATTTGCAAGGAGACACTATAATTGGACTTTGAGAAAGGGGGAAAAAAGGCATGATTATATTGCTGTGGTGCTGAATTGCAGAGAAGAAGGATGGACTTCAATTTATAATGTGGGTTGAACTTTTCCCATTTGTGGAGACCTCTATTGTGGAAATAAAAAGGTTGTATGTAGTTTTTGTTTACTTCTCTCACCAATTCTGGGTTCTCCAATCCCAAATAATTTTTTTTCCCAAAGCTGTAATTACTGAGATTACAAATAATGAGAAGCATTGCAGCTGGTCCTAGTCCTGGCATAATTCCAACACATAATCACCTGTCGTGTGCACTAATTCCTGCCATGATTAAGCCCCTTTATTCGCAGTAGGGTTTGACAGCTGTATTGTTTAAAATGTCACCCATTAATAGAACAGGCATGGGCTTGTCTGTACTTGAACTAGTTTCCTTGCATATTTCCTATGTCAGCTTCAGTTAAGCTGTTGTACTGTGTATGTGATGAGTGATCACTTTTCCTGAAGCCTGATATTGTCAATAAAAGACTAATGATATGTGAGACCACAGCTTAGTTCGATATAAACATGGATTCAAACAAAGCCTTCTAGAAAACATTGGAAAGAGAATTTAATGGGCTCCATACTAGAGGAGTAGACACAGAATTGTTTTCATGTCTTTTAAGACAAAAGGGCCACACTTAGACATGACGATAATAACGTTTTTCCTTCTTGTAGGGAAACAAGCTTCTGGCTGAATCTGAAAATTTACCATTTGAAAATGTATCTATAATATATCTTTAATAAATTACTTTTAATGAAGGTAATCTTTTCAAAATCTTTTTGTTATTTTTCTAAAACTCAACTCTAAATACTAATTAAATGTGACAAATCTTATGAAACTGCTTACAGGGATACAGAGCCTACATCAAGTAAAAAAAGAAGAAAGCAAATACCTTCTATAGGTGACCTTGAAAATGGTAAATTACAACCACTGATTTTTGTTGTTTGCACTGAAAATTTTGCGCGATCCTAAAAAGCTCCATTGAGAAAAATTGGCACAGTCCTAAACTGACCCAAATGGAGATGCCAGAAGGAATAAGGAAGGCTTTGTGTTAATGCTTAAGTTCCATCTCCCAACTATATCTTATTCAAATTCATGCATGCTTTGCTAATATCTTTCACCTGCTACTGTTAGCATTTGTGGTTGCAGCTAGATTTCTACAGTTCTTAATCAAATAGCAGCCTCCTTCTGTTTCTGTAACCCACAAAGACCATGTGATCATGTCTGCAGTCATTTCCATTGTCTACTGTTTGCCTAAAGTTTGATCACAGACCACAGCAAGTTACAGTGAGTGTGCAGAGAGTTGTCTGAGAAGAATGTCTTTCCCAGATCTATGTGGTCCACCAGCTGCAAAGGTCAATGACAGACAGTATCAGAACTCGCAACTCCTACATTTTCAGTCTGTACCCAGAAGGAGGGCCCTTCTGATTCCCAACTTAAGACCTTCACTCAATTACATTATTTTATCACCAAGTCCTAGACCTTCCCTTACAAATATTGAAGATTTTATTCCTAATGGATAAAAGAGCTGGAAAGGCCAGTCAAAAAGCTATCATCCCAGCCAATAAGAGGTAAAGGATACACGTTTAAAAAACAAAACAAAACAACTTTTGTCCTTAGGTCAGCTTCTCACTGACCTACAGGGAAAAACAGACAGAGTCTTTAGGAGGGATAAACAGAAAAGAATTGAGGAAAAGATTTTAAGAGTGGAGGATTCTAAATATAGTTTCAGAATCCTGCCTTTCTATCAGCACAATATAAAGTCATTTGACATGTTGTTTGTGCTTTCATTCCAACAAGCACATAGATGAATGGGCGTGGAGAGAGCCAGGCATCAAGCCAATGCATTGTGTAGGGGCTCTGTCCTGGGCAAATTTTCCCTTTCCCTCCTCCTCCTTCCCCAAATCCCAACATGCTGCCAACAGACGACTCTAGCCAGGACAGATAAATTTCACCACTTGTAAAATTAGGCAAATATGTAGATAGCAGAGCAAATTGTTACTTAGACTGTGCCATGTTTCTAAAAATAAAAACAGTAACAATTACCCTTGAAACTGCTTGTTAAAATGTCTAAAACTCTTTCAAAAATAATAGTTAGAAATGCTATTGAATCATCAATTATTTTCTTAAAGCCACCTGTTAATTGCCATAAATCCTCCCCTGTGGACATAGCTATTCAGTCTGTTACAGATGTAATTCACCTTTACATAATTTCTGAAAAAATACATGCAAATCGAATTTTGTAAATTGTATAACATTTTAAATATGTGTGGAAAGTTTTCTATCTGAAAAAAAAAGCCCAGAGTCCATTTCAAAGGGAGGGCAAGAATTTAATATTATAAATGAAAATTGCCTACAATAAAAAATTTATCCTACTTTATTGGCTCAGTATTTTTAATATCCCTACTCTTTAGAATTTCTTAAAGCTAGTTACATCCATACAGAATAGCATAAGCCTAAGAGGTTGCATGTATATATTACATACATGTATACTGGTTGCTTATTAGAATCTCATAATAAAGTACACCAATATTTTCCATATCAGGTCATATTTCCCCATGCAGAGCAACTAAATATGCCATGTGTGACTATTAGAAAAGTCTGTTACAGCTTTAGGTAGTATAAATATCTTCAAAAGCATGGGATCTGGAGTTAGGCAAAGATATGTTTGATTCCTATCACTTTCAGTAGCCTTGGGAAAGTTGTTTATACATTCTAAGAGTCAGTTTCCTCAACTGCTGCGTGGGGAATAACAGTAGTTCCATCTTCAGAAATTCATGGCATATAAAAACACTTTGCATAGGGCAAATTGATCAAGACTGCAATGATACCATGTCAGTCACTTCTGGCTGAGAAAATGCTGTGTAACAACTTCCAAATCTCAGGGACTTGCAAAAACAAAGGGCATTTGTTGCTCACGTTCCACATCAGGAGCTGGTTGGCTGCAACTCTGTGGTTCTAAGGCTGTATTGCAGGGAGCAGGTGAACAATGAGGCTGCGCTATCTGCTGATTCCTGGAGTCAGGCTGGAGCAATGGCCTCTACTTGATATATGTTGTCCTTATGAGAGAGGAGAGAAATGCAAGAATAGTGGTAGAAATGCATACTGCTTCTTGAAGATTCTGTCCAAACTGCCACTTCATCGTTTCTGACATGACATTTGACCCATGAATCATATGGCTAAGCTCAAAGTCAGTGGAGCAGGGATGTGCATTCCCTATCAGAAAGAAGGCAGGTCATATGGTGAAGTGTATGAATAAGTCTTTTGTTCAAAGGAAGGAGTGAAGAATAGTGACAATAATACAATTTAATACATATACCAAGCAACTAAAACAGCTCTATGTCGTTGGCAATAAAATGGGAATTTGATAAAAAGACCATATTGGGGCATCCCATATGATCAAAGAAAAGGATCGGATATACAATCAAACTGAATCATGGACAAGGCAAACACATATATGGACTTCAAGAACGACGGGAAACAGAGTTTTGACACAGCTACAGCTCTGTATCTCTCTTATACCTGCTGGTGTTGGCTTCATTGTT
Organism: Papio anubis; assembly: GCF_008728515.1. Taxonomy (NCBI): domain Eukaryota; kingdom Metazoa; phylum Chordata; class Mammalia; order Primates; family Cercopithecidae; genus Papio; species Papio anubis. The sequence goes on from NC_044983.1 coordinate 53,924,668, forward strand.
TTTCCCCCGCCAAAGAAGATTGGATTCCATCATGAGACAGAAAACATGGCGGCCTTTGGTTTCCAAGTCTTATTTCTGCAGCTCTCCCCACTGGGGAGCAGTTCCCTCCCTTTACCAGTGCTGGTTACAAAATTCCTGGAGAAGAATACTGTTTGAATCAGATGTCTGGGTTGGGCCCAACCTGAATCAGATGTCCCATCAACTACTGAGCTGAGCTGGGGTCATTTTCCACAGGAGCCCATGACAGAAAGGACTGGTCTGGGAACAAAACAACAAGTGGTCAGCACATTAGGACATAGTACATGTATGTGTTCAAGGGTTAGAAATTATTTATAGAGCTGGTAGTATTTTACTTTATACATTTTACATACATTTTTTATGTAGCACAACAGCTCTATAGGGAACATTTCAGTGACACAAGTTTAAATTTCCATATATAATTTTGATTGGCCTTTCGAGCCTGAAATGACTCATTGAGAAGCAGCCTGGCTTCATGGAAAGAATACCCAATGGGCAGACAGGGAGGAGATTTTAGTCAACAGTGCTGGCTCTGCACTAACTTGCTGCGTTACTATGAGTACGTTGCTTGAACTTGCTAGTCTCTTACTTCCTCTGGCATGAAGTCCAAATTAGCTAGCCCCGCCATATTCTTGCATCCACTTTCTTTACAGACTTATTGTCTTCTTTCTTCACCTACCTCCCCCATCTCAAGCCTTACGTTTCAGCCTCAACTGTATCTCTTTTTTTTTTTTTTTTTAATACCTGGCTTCATTATAAAAGGAGGCAGTAGAAGTCTAAACAGGGACTTGCTTCTGCAGAAAATCAGGTCAGGATCCAAGTCTGTGCTTACAGCTGTTTCTCTGTCCAGCTGCTTGACCTTGGGCTTGGCTTTGGACCCTTAGAGTCCAGGCTGCTGTCTGAGCCTTCAGCTCCTTTCAGTCACTCTGGTGCTTGCTGTGTTTCTCAGTCTCCTCTCGGTCCTATAGTCATGATTGAAGGTAGGTGGAAAGAGAGAGGGGAAGGTTTCTAAACTGAAACACATTTTGAACCTAAGCAGAGTGGCAGTTAAAAGCAAAGGCTTGGCTGGGCATGGTGGCTCACACCTGTAATCCCAGCACTTTCAGAGGCAGAGGTGGGAGAATCATTTGAGCTTAGGAGTTCAAGACCAGCCGGGACAACATGGTGAAACTCCATCTCCTCAAAATATATATACAAAAAAATAGCCAGGCATGGTGGTATGCACCTGTGATCCCAGCTAGTCGGGAGACTGAGGCAGGAGGATCGCTTGAGCCCCAGGAGGTAGAGGCTGTGCTGAGCCATGATTGCACCACTGCACTCTAGCCTGGGCAACAGAGCACAACCCTGTCTCAAAAAAAAAAAAAAAGAAAAGAAAAATAGCGTGAGGGCTTGGAAGAAGACTGCCTGGTTTCAAGTCTTTGTATAACCAATTATCATCTATGTGGACTGGTTCAAGTTATTTACCAGACTATCAATGTCTTCATCTATAAATGGGAATAATGGTTTGCGTGAAGGTTAAATGAGTTAATACAAAGTGCTAGACCAGTGCTTAGTAATAGCAAATGCTCAGTAAATGTTAAAACTATTTTTTAATTGGTCTAGGTTGATGTATAGTGAAAGTGTGTCTATATAAATTATGTACAGTATACATTGTGTGTGTACATACAAAAAACATACATATACAGACACACATGCAAGAAAGAATTGTCCTTCTTTCACAAAGGAGAAGGATCACAATGAGATTACTCTGTGCTTGTATTACCACAGAATTTCCTGGGTCACATTTCATCTTTCCAGCAGCAAACAGGACCTGGAAGGCACATATAGATGGTTGTTCTACCGTTGTTACAGATGGCTTCTCTACAGTCCTCCAGTGAGGACCTTGTGGGTTCATCTTGAAGTGTGTACAGCAATGCCATTCTCTTAGCTGTGCAATGACCTGAGGAGATTTTGTGAGTCTATAAAACCACTCTCTGATTTACCCAGGTGCATCATGATGAGGAGTCCAGAGGAAGAACACTGGAGTTTCACCCTCTCCTTCACAACCTTCATGCTCACTTTCAGACGAACTAGCTTACAATTGCTGCAGAATTTTCAAATGACTATCTATTTGACTGCACTGAAGTAATTTTGAAATGATTATTTTTAGCTAAGTACATAAGCAGTAGGTAAACATGGGGAAATTTCTGAGGTTGTTATAGGAAGTGAGTGTTTTAAATTCCTGACTTTTCATTATTTAGACAAAGCACTATTTCAATGGCATTCTCTAAGAAAAAAATAGTTTTTCAGTGGCAAAGACCACATATTAAATCAAACTCAATTAAATCAATTAAAAGGAGACATGCATCTTCATATTACTTGATGACAATGTCAGTGGTCATTCTAGATTATTCACATACTTTATATTTCAGATATTGAAATACAGAAATTGCTATAAATAAGACAGAATATAGAGGACAGCTGTGTACCATTATACTATGTATATAGGCTTCAGAATATTTACGAAATGGGTATAAATCCTGGAGCCAAGACTTAAAATTATCTTTACTTACTTTTGGCACACGACATGTTTTTCCTATTTTGACTATTTCTTAACGTTTTTGGAAGTTTTTAGGATACTTCAGATATTCTACTTACAGATAGAATGTCTGTAAGCCATACTACGGTAAGCATCTCTTAAACATATGGACATTTTTTTACTCAATCATAATGCAGATACTCTCTCACCTCCTATTGAATTTTCTATAATAAAATTCACTCTTTTTGGTGTACGGTTCTATGAGTTTTCACAAATGCATAAATTTTTGTAGCCACCACCATAAGACAGTTACACCATTACAAAAAAAAATTCATCTTACCACCCCATTGTAGTGAAACCTTCTAATTGCTACTGAGCTGTTCTGCATCTCTATAATTTTGCCTTTGTAAATGTGTTGCATATTCTTGAGTGTGTTACATTGCTTGGGTCTACTGCAACTTATTTATCCACAGACCAGCTGAAAGACATTTAGACTGTTTCCATTTTGGGGGGATTATAAGTAAATCCTCATCTACAGATATTTATGTGAATATTTTCATTTATTTTCGGTTGATGCCTAAGAGTAGGATCGCTGAATCATGATAAGTGCATATTCAATTTCTTAAGAGACGCCCAAACTATTTTCCAAAGCAGCTATACCATTTTGCATTCCCCCCAGAAATGTACTAGTTTTCCAGTTACTCTGCACACTCACCAGCATTAATGTGATCACTATTTATTATTGTAGGTATTTTTGTATGTGTGTAGTGCTACATCATTGTGGTTTTAATTTTCAAATTACTGAGGATTAAATAATGTTGAGTATATTTTATGTGCTTATTTGCCTACCCTATATTTTCTTTGGTGAACTGTCTTTTTAAATCATTTGTTCATTTTTTAATGGACTAGACTTTTTCATATTGATGAGTTTTGAAAGTCCTTTATATATTCTGGATATACATGCTTTGTCAGATATATGATTTAGATACATTTTCTCAGTCTGTAACCTGTCCCTTTCTTTTAAGAGTGTCTTTCACAGAGCCAAGGACTTTAATTTGAATGATGTCCAATTTACTAACTTTTTCTTGTATGCATCCTGCTTTTGGTGTCATATCTAAGAACACTTTGTCTAATCCAAGGTCACAAAGATTTCTCCCTCTATTGTCTTCTGAAAGTTTTATAGTTTTACATTTTGCATTTAGATCTATGATTCATTTTGAGTTATTTTTTGTATAAGCTCCAGGATAAAATTCTAGGTTACTTTTATGCCTATGGATGTTCAATTGTTTTGGCACAATTTGCTGGAAAATCTATTCTTTTTCCAGTGAAATGTCTTGGCACCTTTGTAAAAATCAATTAACCACATTTGTGTGGATAGATCATGGGACTCCTAATTGTGTTCTATTGTTCTATCCGTCTATCCTTTCACCAAACCATATTATTTTGATTACTATAGCTAAAGAATAAGTCTTGAAATAGGGCAGCATGTGTCCTTCAACTTGATTGTTCTTTGTCAAAATTGTTTTGGTTATTCTAATACCGTTGGCTTTCTATATAAATTTTAGACTCAGCTCATAAATATGTACAAGGAATCCTTCTGGGATTCTGACTGGAGTTACACTGAATCAATAGATTATTTGGGGGAAAATTGGCATGATAACGTTGTTTCAATACAAACATGTTATATCTCTTCATTTATTTAGATTTTCATCTATCTCTTTCATCAGTACTTTGCAGTTTTCAGCATATACATATAGTATATATTTTGTTAGATTTATACCTAAATGTTTCATTTTTTGATATAATTATAAATAATACTACTTTTTCAAAATTGATTTCCAGTTTTTCCAGCTAATATGTAGAAACATGATTGTTATTGTGTAATAACTTTATAATCTGTGACACACTAAACTTAATTATTTTTCCTGAGAGCTTCTTACAGATTCCATGAGATTTTCTTTGTAGACAATCATGTCTACATGACTGGACATTTAGATGTCCAATCTAATGGATACAGTTTTATTTCTTCTTTCCCAATTTATATGCCTTTTAATTATTTTTCTTGCTTTGTTTCAGTGGCTGAGACTTCCAGGATGATGTGAAGATAGCACTCGGTCATTCACCACCTGCCTTTGGAGAATGTTACTCTGGATGACAGGAAGTCATCCAGAAAGTTCTAGTTTGCCTTCTATCTGTGATGGTTCCAATTCAAAGTCTTTGCTGCGCTGTTTGGGTCTTCCCAGCATATGCACCATATAGAGGGTTAGTCTGGGACTTGGGCAGTGGTTTCTACGGAGTTCAGTTCTTGAACTCGTTACTATGTGTCTTTGCTCCAATCCACATATACATTGCTCGGGGTAACTCTGAAACTTATGCCAGTTTATTCCCAGAATTACGCGATTATTTTCTCCAGCTCTCTGCAATCTGGGATTTCTCCTGCTATCTCTGACCACCCCCACTCTCTTTCTCATTCCTCCTGCTAGAAGGATGGAGTTCTCAGAGTTTAGCCTCTAGCACTGACATGCAGTTCTACACAACAACATCCTTGTTGTGTCATTATTCAAGTTTTGGCCTTTGTCCCTAATCTACTCAATGTTTGTGATCTACATCACGCATATCCACAGTCAATATGCTCTGCTACCCTAGTGGATGCCAAAAACCATGGATATGCCTACAACCTATGTCTACGATGTTTTTCCTATACATACGTAACTGTGATAAAGTTTGATAATTTATCATAGGCTCAGTAAGAGATTAACAATAGCTAACAATTAACAATTATAACAATTATGCTGTAATAAGAGTTTTGTTAATGTGATCTCTTTCTCCGCTTTCAATGGAGTTATCCTGTTCTTTTAAGCTTTGAGGCTGGGCATTGAATTCTCTGTGTGTAAAAGAGTCCTACATAGCATCTTATTCCAATAAAAGGTTGTTTTATCTACACTGAAAATATGTTTTTTAGTGTAGCCATCTTCATCAATTATCTTAGCTAGATCTTCTAGATAACTTTCTGTAGCTTCTCCATCAACACTTGCCGCTTCATCTTACACTTTATGTTATGAAGACAGCTTTCATCCTTAAACCTCATGAACCAACCTCTGCTAGTTTTAAAGTTTTTTCTGCACCTTTCTGACTTCTCTCAGTATTCATGGAATTGAAGAGAGATAGGACCTTGTTCTGGGTTAGGGTTTGACTTAAGGGAAGGTTGTGGTTGGTTTGATCTTCTATTCAGACCACAAAAACTTTCTTCATGTCAGCAATAAAGGTGTTTCACTTTCTCATCATTTGTGTTTTCACTGAAGTAGGATTTTTAATTTCCATCAAAAACTTTTCCAGGGTTGAGTGTGATGGCTCACACCTGTAATCCCAGCAATTTGGGAGGTTGACGTAGGAGGATCACTTGAGGCCAAGAGTTTGAAACTAGCCTGGGCAACATAGCAAGACCCTGACTCTACAAAAAAAAGTTTTTAACAAATCATCTGGGTGTGCTGGCATGTGCCTGTAGTCCCAGTTACTCAAGAGGCTGAGGCAGGAGGATTGCTTGAGTCCAGAAGTTCGAGGCTGCAGTGAGCTATGATAACACCACTGTACTTCAGCATAGGCAACAAAGTGAAACTTCCTCAAACAACAAAACAAAACAAAAGAACTTTTCCTTTGCATTCACAATTTGGTTAATTAACATATCACATACAGAGAAAGAAGGATTATTAACAGCCACTTTCTTATCAGAAGCCGTAAGGACAGAAAAAGGGAGAACAATCTTTTGAAAATGGCTGAAAAAAAAAACTGTGGACCTAAAATTCTATATTCAATGCCAATATCTTTTAAGAATGAAGCCCCAGCTGGGCATGGTGGCTCACGTCTGTATCCCAGCACTTAGAGAGACTGAGGGAGGAGGATCACCTGAGGTCAGGGGTTCAAAACCAGCCTGGCCAGCATGGTGAAACCCTGTCTCTACTAAAAATACAAGAAAAATTAGCCGGGTGTGGTGGTGCACACCTGCATTCCCAGCTACTCAGGAGGCTGAGGCATGTGAATAACTTGAACCCGGGAGGTGGAGGTTGCGGTGAGCTGAGATGGTGCCACTGCACTCCAGCCTTTGAGAACCTGTCTCAAAAAAAAAAAAAAAAAAAAAAAAAGCAGTGAATCCCCAGAACATCAGCATGTTTGTACTCTCTCAGACCTTGTTGGGTAGTTTCATTTAGCACAAAAGGCTTAGCTCTTGGCCTATCTCAGCTTTCGACATGCCTTCCTCACTGAACTTAATCATTTCTAGTTTTTGATATAAAGTGAGAGAAATGCAGCTCTTTCTTTTACTTAAACACTTAGAGGTCATTGTCGAATTATTAATTAGCCTAGTTTCGATATTCTTGCATCTTTTGGAATGGAGAGGCCCGGGGAGAGGAAGAGAGATGGAGAAGTAGGAATACACACATCACTAACAGATAAGTTCACTGCCTTATATGGGGATGGTTCATAGTACCCCAAAACAATTACAATGGTAACATCAAAGATCACTGATTACATATCACCATAACAAAAATAATAATGAAAATGTTTGAAAAATTTTTAAAATTACCAAAATCTGACACAGGGACATGAATTAAGCACACACTGTGAAAAATGGCACCAACAGACTTGCTCGATGAAGGGTTGCCACAAACCTCTGATTTGCAAAAAATACAGTATGTGAGAATGTCAATAAAGCAAAGTGCAACAAAATGAGGTATGCCTGTGTTTTCTTAGTCTGTATGTTTATATAGTATTCATTAAATCTTATTTCTAATAGCTTTAAGAATGTTCCATTTTATTAAAAATGGTGAAATACAATTTTTAAGTATTAACTGTTTTATTATCAGAAATAAAAATTGTAGCATTTTACATACACATGTTTCAGTTAGTACCAATTTTTTTATTTTCTTAATTTTAATTTTTTAAACTTTTTACTTTCCAACTTTTATTTTAGGTTAAGGGAGTACATATGCAGATTTGTTATATGGGAAAATTTTGTATCATGAGGGTCTGGTGTACAGATTACTTCATTACTCAGGTAATAAGCATAGTACCCAATAGGTAGTTTTTTTGATACTCACCTCCTCCCGCTTCTGATTTGTAAGAGATCAGTTTGGAAATCCCATGTAATGTCTTTTTGTTGTTGTTGTTTTAATAAATCTTTTAGCATTTTTAGGATTTTTTTAACTTTTATTTTAGACTCAGGGGTGCATATGCAGGTTCGTCATCTAGGTAATATTGTGTAATACTGAGGTTTGGTGTATGAATGATCCCATCACCCAGATACTGAGCATAGTACCCAACAGTTTTTCAACATTTCCTTTCCTCCCTGCCCTCCCCAGTAGTCCCAGTGTCTATTGTTGCCTTCTTTATGTCCAGGAGTACCCAATGTCTAGCTCCCACTTATAAGTGAGAACATGTGGTATCTGGTTTTCTGTTCCTGTATTAATTTGCTTAGGATAATGGCCTCCAGTTACATCCATGGTGCCGCAAAGGACAAGATATTATTCTCTTTTGTGGCTGTGTAGTATTTCATGGTGTATATGCACCACATTTTCTTTATCTAATCCACTGCTGATGAACCGCTAGATTGATTGCATGTCTTTACTATTGTGGATAGTGTTGTAACGAACATGTGAGTGTATGTGTCTTTTTGGTAAAATGGCTTGTTTTCTTTTGGCTATATACCCAGTAATGGGATTGCTGGGTTGAATGGCAGTTCTGTTTTAAGTCCTTTGAGAAACCTTCAAACTGCTTTCCATAGTGGCTGAACTAACTTACATTCTTACCAACAGTGTTTAAGTGTTTTCTTTCTCCACAACCTTGCCAACATCTGTTGCTTTTTGACTTCAGAAGAAGTCAAACTATCTCTCTTCACAGACAATATTATTCTATACCTATAAAGCACTAAACACTTTGCCAAAAGGCTACTACAACTGATAAACAACTTCAGTAAACTTTCAGGATAGAAAAATCAGTAGCATTTCTATATACAACAACATTCAAGCTGACAACCATATCAAGAATGCAATCCATTTATAATAGCCAAAAAAAACTGTAGGAATACATCTAACCAAGGAGGTGAAAGATCTCTACAAGGAGAACTACAGCTAAAAGAAATCATAGATGACAGAAACAAATGGAAAAACACTCCATGCTCATAGACTGGAAGAATCAATATTATTAAAATGGCTATATTGTCCAAAACAATCTACAGATTTAATGCTATTCTTATCAAACTATCATCATTTTTCACAGAATTAGAAAAAACTATTACAAAATTCATTTGGAAACAAAAAAGAGCCTGAATAGCCAAAACAATTATGTTACTCTACTTCTAACTATATTATAAGGCTACAGTAACCAAAACAGCATGGTACTGGTCCAAAAACAAACATGTGGACCAATAGAATAGAATAGAGAATCAAGAAAGAAAGCCTCACACTTATATCCTCTAATCTTTGGGAAAAATTGACAAAAACAAGCAATGGGAAAAGGGCTCCCTATTCAATACATAGCACTGAGATAGCTGGCTAGCCATATGCAGGAGAATGAAACTGGACCCCTACTTTTCACCATATACAAAATTAACTCAGAATGGATGAAAGATTTAAATGTAAGACCTTTAACCAGGTGTGTCCAATCTTTTGTCTTCCATGGGCCACATTGGAAGAAGAATTGTCCTGGGCTACACACAAAAACTAACATTAATGAGAGCTGATGAACTGAAAAAAAAAAAAAAAAAAAGGCAAAAAGCCTCATAATGTTTTAAGACAGTTTACAAATTTGTGTTGGGCCACATTCAAAGCCATCCTGGGCCACAGGCTGGACAAGCTTACCTTTAACTATGACAATCCTAGAAGAAAATGTAGGAAACAGCATTCTGGACATTGGTCTTGGGAAAGAATTTATGACTAAGTCCTCAAAAAAGCAATTTTAATAAAAACAAAAATTGACAAGTGGGACCTAATTAGAGAGTTTCTGCACAGCAAAACAAACAAACAAACAACAACAACAAAAATAACTATCACCAGAGTAAACAGACACCCTACAGAACGGGAGGAAATATTCACAAGCTATGCCTCCAACAAAGATCTAATATCCAGAGTTTTTCAGGAACTTAAACAATTGAACAAGAAAAAACAAATAACCTCATTAAAAATAAGCAAAAGACATGAACAGATACTTCTGAAAAGAATACATACAAGCAGCCAACAATCATATATTAAATTTTAAATAGGAAGAGAATACACCATAAACACAAATGGTCTTAAGTGGGAGTAAATCTTAACTGAACATTTATTTTTACTTTCCAGCTGATTTACCCACTACTTAGAATTTCAGCATGCAACTGATTTTTGCTGTTATTTGATTCAATTATGTGATTCTCCCCATTAATACATTTTTCATGTGATTTTTCAGTGCTGTCACTTTGATGTCCTCAATTCCAAGTCTGTGCATTCCTTTAACTTTCCTTTATTTACATATACAGTCCTATCTCTTCTCTTATTTTAGTTTGGTAGTCCTGAATAGTGCATTTGGCCCTTCAACCATGACAATCCCAATAACAGAACGCCCATGGAATTGGCACATCATCATAAGGAGAGTTCCAGGACACCTCTCTATTATCCCTGAAACAATGTCTGGCCGTGGCACCACGTGCTAGGCTACCCAGTTAAGTCTGAGAGAATATAAGTGTGTTGCTGCTCTGGAGCCTTCATTCTTACAAAATATTGTTACTGGATATAGAATTATGGGTTGGCAGTTGCTTTCTTTCAGCGTTTTCAAACTATTATTCTCCTCTTTTTTGTCCTTCATGATTTCTGATAAGAAAGTGGCTGTAATTATTATTGTTTCTTTGTATTTAATATGTTAGTTTTCAGTATTTACTCTCTATATTTGGCTGTCAACACTTTACTATGATGTGCCTTAGCTATAACTTGTTTGTGTTCATTGTGAAGATTGTGTAGCATCTAGTATTTAAACATTTTTGTCTTTCACCAAATTTGGGAAATGTTCAGCTATTATTTCTTAAAAAATATTGTTCTACCTCATTCTCTCATCTCCTTCTGAAATTCCTATTACATGTATGTTTTCTTGTTTTATCCAGTCTAACTGTTAATTTCCTAGAATCATGTTTTTCACCTTGGACAATTTTTATTGCTCTATATTTGAGTTCATTTAGTCTTTCTCTGCTCCATTTGACTATTAAGTTTTTCCACCAACTTTTTATCATAATTATAAATTTTAGTTCTATAACTTCCAGTCTTTTCCTATTTTATTGTTTTTAATTCTCTGCTGAGATTTCCAAATTCTCTGCCAAGATTTCTATCCACTGAAAACAGGTTCTGTTTTATTTCATTGACTATTGTTATAATAGCTGTCTTAATTTCTTTACCTGTTAGTTCCAGCATCTGGTTCATCTCTAGCTTGAACACAATTAGTGTTTTTTTCTCCTGAGAATATTTTCCATTTTCTTGGATCTTTATATGTTGGGTAATTTTGGATAGAATGTTAGTCATCATGGATGTTAACAGATCCTAGATACTGTTATTTTTATCTGATAGAGCTTTTTTTTTTTCTTTTTGCAGGTAATGTTCTTAGCTGGTCTTCAACTGAATACTGATTTTTGGACAGCAGTTCCGTTTCAGTTCAGATCTTTACCAGAGCTGCTTTGTGTCTTTTCCATGCCATATGCTTCTGGATTCAGTTAGTGATATGATGGACAGGACCAGGGATCCCCTCTCTGCCTCTTTACCTTCTAACATTACCCCACTCTCTCCAACATTTACAATTTCCTGGCTTCATTTTGATTTCTCAGACCAGAAAAATTAAGTTTTCCTAATGGACCACTGCCACTGCTGTCTGAGCCATGAAGACAACACTTAGCCCAGGCTAAAAGCAGTGGAGTTGAAAACTTACTTGTCTAGATCCACGTCTCTCCTCCTTCAAGCAAGCACAGACTCCCTCATTAGATCCTGTCATCTTCTCTTCAGTCTCCAGTACTATCATATGATTGTCTATATTACATGCAGTCTCACAGTTGTTGTATGCAGGGTGAAAAAAATCATCCAACAGGGTCTTAGTCTACCATACCCATAAGTGGAAGTCTCTGCTTAAGTCTATTTTAATAATAATTTTGTACCAAGATAAAATACCTCTATTAATAGTGTCTTTAAAAATCAATTCTACAATCCAAATGCAACAGAAGAAAGGAAGTTTTTAAAAGTGCTATCTTGTTCACTTGCTGAAAGAAATCAGTAAAGATAACAAATCAATTAATAAAGACTTGGGTGGTGAAGCTTCTGTATGTAATCCCTGCTTGCACCTAAAAGTGGAGACAGTAGAATAATTACAATAATAAAAGAGCAAATATTTATTGAGTGCTTGGAATTAATCTGCAGAATGGCACATGATTTCAGTACTATTTTCAGCCCTATTTTACAGCTGAGGAAATTCAGGAAGAGAAAGTTAAGTAACCTGACCAAGATCACAGAGTGAAGGGGCCTGGACATTTACAGGGAATCCAAGAACTGCCAGGGATGGAATCACCTCCTCCGCACTTAGCTTTGAAAGACTGTCAGTGTTGCAGCATGATGCCATGTCCAACAAGCAGAACGATGGAGGAAATTAAGAATAGCTTGTAAGGGTGCCTGAGAGTAGGCTCACAGAGTGCCACCAACTGTCCCAGGGAGCACTGAAAGCAATCTAGCACCCACCGAAACCATCCCAGAGAGGAGGTGCAGAAGTCACATGAGGAGGCCTGAGGTTGGGACAAGAAGGCCACAGAGAGAAGAAACCTCACAAAGGGCATTGTGTGAGCACAGTCAGCACTGAGCCCCAGCACAAGGCTCAAACTACACAGAAGGCACCAGCCACACCTCAAGTCACACCAGAGGATGCCCAGAAGAGGCAGGATTCAGAGCAGAGACCCCTTTTGCTACAACCACAAAGTGCTCCTAGGTTCAGATGCCTTCTGGGAGAGAAGGAGATCCTGAAGGGAAGAACCCTGAGAGACCAGAGGCAACTCTGAAGGGAGGTGGAGCTTTGAATTGACTAAATGTTCTCAAGATTTTTAAAATTAAAAGTGACATATAAGATAGCAATTTCAAGGGTTTTCTTCCACCCATTTATAGGTGACATGAAAAATTTTAAATAACATGAGGTGCTTCACAGAAAAAGTTTCACTTTATGATTTTTTTGCACCTCAGAGTCTGAGCGTGTACATTTTGACCCTCCTCTCTCACTCCAGTGAACGGGCAGTTGCAACCCAATGTATTAGGGTGCCCTTGGGGAACTGCCAAGTCTTCTGAGAAGATCTAAGCTGAGAGTGGGAGAGTAGGCATCGACCAGGGAACAGTGCTGGGAGAGGGGAGGGTTCCCTGAGCCTATCTCCAAGTCTTTCAGCTGATTGAAAGATAAAGAGGGAACATGATGTGTCTGTTGAATTTAAGTGTACTGTTAGAGCTGGGATTTTCAGTAAAAGGGGGAAAACAGAAATGAGGTTAGAAGTCAGCGGGAGGTGGGCCATGATGGAATGTGTGCTCAGTTCTAATTAAATGAATTCAACATAATTCCCCATAAAAATACAATAGGATTGTTCTGGAAGTAGAAAAGCTGGTTCTAAAATTAATAATGAAAACTATCAAGCATAAAAACCAGAACATTTCTAAAAAGCAAGAGTAATAAGGAATAATTTATTATAACATATTAAAAATTTCTATCATAGTTCTCTAATATAATAAAAAATAGTGTGGAATTGGTATATATAGTAATTTAGTTTATGATGAAAGTAGCATTTCAAATCAATGAGAGGATTAATAATTCAGTTTTTGGTGTTTGAACATCTGGAAACAGTAATAAAGTTGGATCCATACCACACAACTGATGCCAAAATAAATGTCACAGTTTTAGATGAGTAAAAGTTTAAATGTAAGAAGTCATAAAATTAAAAAAAATACTAATAATCTCAGAATAAGGAGGATCTTTCTCAGTCTGATGCACAACTCAGAAGCCAGGACTTTTTGATAAACTCGATAACATAAAACTATTTCTCGTAGAGAAAAATGCCACAAAAAAGTCAAGACAATGACAAATGAAGCAAAAATGAACAAACAAAATTTCCTTCCACAAAGAGCTAATTTCTTTAATTTATAAAGAGAAAGAACAACAGTATAATGACCAAAATAAGAGATAGTCACATAAAAAGCAAGTGTGAATGGTCTTAGACATATAATATTTTCAACTGCGTTTGTCATAAGAGAAATGCAATTTAGAATTACTACGACACAGCCAGGCGCAGTGGCTCACACCTGTAATCCCAACAGTTTGGGAGGCTGAGGAGGCTGGATCCCGAGAGGTCAGGAGTTTGAGACCAGCCTGGCCAACATGGCAAAATCCTGTCTCCACTCAAAAAAAAAAAAAAAATACAAAAATTAGCCAGGCATGGTGGTGCATGCCTATAGTTCCAGCTACTCAAGAGACTAAGGCAGGACAATCGCTTGAACCCAGGAGGCAGAGGTTGCAGTGAGACGAGAGCATACCACTGCACTCCAGCCTGGGTGACAGAGTGAGACTCTGCCTCAAAAGGAAAAAAAAAAAAAATTACCACTACACATGGGTTCTCACTTCTCAAGTGGACAACAGTTCAGTGTGGCAGTGTGGGAGCTCCGTGGCTTTTGCAGGGTGGAGGTACACAGATACTCCTTGGCAGAGCCAGGACCTGGGCAGGTGACGGTTCTTGAAGGCAAAGGTTTTCAACCCTTAGCATCACCTGAGGACCTTTGAAGTTCTCAATGCACAGGCGACAATCTGAATCTTTGAGGTGAGACCTAGCCATTAGTATTTTTCAGATGCCTGTGTGATTTCCATGTGAGAGAAGGGTGTGAATCGCTGCTGGAGGGCTGTTAAGAAGTTAGCCTGCAGATATACTCATTCATGTATAAAATAATATGGAAAAGAAAAGTCTTTGAAGCGTGGTTTGCCATAGCAAGAACAGACAACATAAGAAACATCCATCAGTAAGATATTGGTTAGATGTATCAGTGGTTTCTCCAAATAATGGAATGCTGTGCAGACAGCAATTCTATATACACTGACTTGGAGCAATTGCCATAATGTACAGTGTTTTTAAGTGAAAAAAAGTAAAGTGTAAAAAGTGTGACTGGACTATCAGCATTTGTGTACACATTTTAAAAGGAATCCAAAATTTCCACATTGATTATATATTCTAGTTTACTGTGATGGAATAATTTTTTTTTTTTTTTTTTTTGAGACAGAGTTTTGCCCTGTCACCCACGCTGGAGTGCTGTGGTGCGATCTTGTCTCATTGCAACTTCTGCCTCCTGGGTTCAAATGATTCTCGTGCCGCAGCCTCTCGAGTAGCTGAGATTGCAGGTATACACCATCATGACTGGCTAATTTTCTTGTGTTTTTAGTAGAGACGGGGTTTCACCATGTTGACCAGGCTGGTCTCAAACTTCTGGTCTCAAGTGATCTACCCACTGCGGCTTCCCAAAGTGCTGGGATTATACCGCACTTGGCCATGCAATGGAATAATTCTTAATTTACCTGAAATGACTGCTGTTACCATGCAAGGCATGTGTATTACATTGAGAGAAGGTACAATTCATGATATTGCAGGGGCTAAGACATATACAAAAAAATATATGTAGATATGTGAAGAGCAGACACTAATGTTTCCAAGTAAACATTTCTGGACAAATAGACTTCTTTTTTGGAAAGACTGTTTATTTACCGATAAATTCCAGAGGAACTAATTTGTAATCTGGTCAGGATGTGCTTATGAGCTAATACATTCATTTTCCTCTCACCAAAAAAAAAGAAGAAGAAAGAAAAAAAATGTCTATCATCTAGCATGCAATTCAGAGAATGGAAATTGGCACAGGAACTAATTACAGCTCACAAAGAAAAAAAATCTGCTATTTTGATGAATATGTGTTTTCCTAGTGTTTTTGTTATTTCCGTTGGTAATTGCAGAAAATAGTTTGAGTGCAGTGACAATTGTTATGATTCTCTATGTATTCTTATTCTAAGTCATAAATAAAGCAGTATTCCTGGCAAATACTTTGGGATCCATCTGGAAAGAAGGAATGATGACAACTCCAGAAGACAAGGTTTTGTTGTTTCAGTGTCTCTCCTGTCTTAAACTGTTTGTTAAATAAAACTATGTCTTGATGGGCATTCTGAGACTCAGAAATTCTGCTTATTTTTTCAACCTCGAAAGAACAAAAATCTATAGAGTTCCTAAACATCTATTTGCAAGATAGAAACACAAAAAATGCTACAAAATTTTGTACTCTAGGTTTGTTGCATGCAGGTTAGGATTAATTCAGAAAGTCTAGCCCACAGCCAGCTGTTGCTTTTTGGAGGGCATTAGGGACATTCTTTGGCAGACTGCATTTTGAAATTTCAAAAAAAACAAAAACAAAAACAAAAAAAAACCCGTATTCTAGATGTTATGTTCTCCCATAGTCTACTGTTGCCTCAGCTGTTAGGATGGGGAGCCTGAGGAAGTCCATGGAATGTGAAAACAGAAGAACTAATACATAAAAGAAAGATGTTTTAAAATAGCATGAAAGTGCCAGTATTTTGTAGATTTATAACCATGACTTTCCAAATAAATTTCGACATTTATTCTATAATGAGTTAAAAATCCTGCTAGCTACTTGCATGCATTTCAAATTTAAAACATATTTTTCCATTCAACAAATGTAATAAATGATACTTGGTGAGCCCTAAAGCCCTTGACCAGTCACAGAGTCACCAAAATACTGTGTATTTTAAATGGAACAAAAACAGGACAAAATAGAAAAAAATTAAATTTGTATTTGAAATGATCAATATTTATCTTGAAGGTTGGTTCTTGAACTAGGAAGAAATTAATTAGAACTAGTAAAACAGTATTAAAAAATACAATCGGTTTATTAAATTACATGGACTTTGAAGTATTATTCCCCTTTATTTTATATGGATTTCTTGCCCCTTGACAAGAGTGCATCACCATTGATCTCCTTATGTCTATCAGCTCTAGGTAAAGGTGTTGGGTAGCTGAGCACAAATTGAAAAGGAAGGGGGAGAATTAAAGAGTATGCATGTCAATATATAAAAGAAGTAAAACCTTCAGTAAAATAACTTGAGTTGACAACAGATAGAACCAAAAAGGAGAGCGTAAGTAAGCTAGAGTCCCTGAAGAGAAGAGATAGGAGACGGCTGACCAAACTGCAGGGCACTGTCAAGTCCTGGGACACAGAGAAGACAGGGTATCTATTGGTGCTTGGTGAAACTGGGACCCAGCTGCTCTTCAAAGTATGTCACCAAGGTTTACCATAGAGCCTGGCACGTAGCAGGGGTTCATCAATATTTGTGGAATAAGTGAGTGAACAAATGAATAGGAAAATAAATCCTGACCCCTCGGGGAGTCTCCCCTTCTCAGAGGCAACATCGGGTGGCCAAAACAAGGCAACCCAGCTCTGCCTCCTGGCTGTGTCAGGCTGATGGGATCTTAGGAATGTTAGTTGGGTCTTTGTGTTCCTCTGTCAAATGGAGGGGACCCTCCTCTATAAAATGGGATGATGACAGCATCTCCCAGCAAGGACTTTGGTGAGGGTTTCGTGAACTACTATGGCCAAAGTGGTTTCAATACTGCCTGGTACTTAGCAAGTTCTCAATACATGTTGCATCATTCATTCATTCAAACATTACCTCCTGGAGGCCTACTGCAGCCCATGCTCTTCTCTGGTGATAGGACAACAGCCATGGACTTGAAAAAGTCCTCTGAGCAAGTCCTGCCCTCACAAACTTCACATTTCTGGCAGGCATGAGTTTTACCCCACAGCTCTGGTTGTGAGAAATATCTAATCCTTTCTTTTTCTAAAACAAACAAATAAACACAAAACAACAACACCAACAACAAAAAAGAAATCAAACCAAGCCTCCATTTATCAAAGTACCAAGACATTAAATCTCAGTTTCATCTGTCCCCTTGAATCTATAGGGCTAACATAGCAAAGATAGGGTCCTTGTTGGTGCTGAGTGAAACCGGGACCCAGCTGCTGTTCTTCAAACAATATGACCAAGACTTACCATAGAGCCTGGCATGTAGCAAGGGTTCATTAGTACTTGTGGAACTTGGGAAAGAGGGAAAGTGTCTCTGAGCGCCGAGGTGCCCAGTGGCCAGAGCTGCAGGGTCCACTGAAAGACGGGCAGAGTTCCATGGGCCAGGATCACCAACCACCAGTGGCAATGCCGGCCAACCATCCCAAGACTCAGGTCGCCACTCACCACCTTTCCTTTTCTAGGGAGATGACAGTTGAGCTGAGGAAGGCTAAGGGGTCTGCTACACAACAAAACAGGAAACTATTTCAGGCTGGGGCTTAGATACATCGTTCTAGCCCATTGAAAAGCATTGGGGGCTCCTAGGAAGTGCAGAGTGGCTAAAAAGTGTTATGTGACTTGTGCTGACATGAAGCATCGTTGATTTAGGACCCTCTTCCCAAACACGTTCTCATCCAACTCACAGCGGCATTGTTCCTGGCAGCGGGAATGAGAAGGAGAATGTCCCAAAGGGAGAGCGAGGTTGGCAAACAAAAAACTGCAAGCCCCTGGGGGCGGGAGGGGAGCCCGCACAGGGACAAGGATTGAGATGGGTTCAGAGAAGTCACTGTGGAAGGAGGTACCCAGCAGCGCAGGAACAGGCTCCATTCCCCTCTGTCTTTGCCTGCAATGGGCCTTTTCTCCTCAGCTCCTCTCTGGCTGAATGGCAGAGATCAATGGAACCCAGCAGAGCAGGGCCGGAAGGTGCTCTGGCCTGCAGGGCCTGATCTCCCCTGGGCAGGTCCTTGGGAATCAGGCTCAACCTTTGGGCTGTGTACCCTTTCACAGTCTTGCTTCTCTACCCCTGAGGCTCTCAGGATACTTTCCAAGGTTTATCCTCGCACTTGAAGATGAGGGATAGATGCAAAGAAGGCAGCTTTCTGAAGATGACCCTGCAAGAACTGACCTCCGACCCATTTGGGGCTGCAAGAGAATGCTTGAGTCAAGCACGGTTAATAGTTTATTTTCCTGTACGCAATTTTTCTTTTCACGTTTTACATAGTCTTGATAATAGACAATAAGCTATTGTTTTATTTGGCTAGAAGAACTTTACTGTACACATTTTTCCAAGGAGCAATTTGAAACTGGAGTGGCTGGCTAACTGACCCATTCGTTATCATAAGGGACGGGGACATGACTCATAGCAGAGGAAGCAGATCGCTGTTACTATCAGTTGATAATTAGTGTGGCAACACTAATTTTTTCATTATAGGTAAGTTTTCTCATTATAGGCAGAGCATCAAGTTAAGCTTGGATCCCAGCTTCCACGTTCCTTATTCCCTCACAGTCAGACCTCCTTAAACTCCACTTGTAAACTTGGCCTTGCCTTGGACCATCACACTGACACAGCCTGGAGGCAGCCCCTGCCTGCATCTGGAGCTCCAGACATCCCCAGGGTAGGGACTTCTGGCTGTGCTTTGGGTAGCTTCCTCGCAGAGGCCCCAGGTGGTTACTACCTCCACATGGCCTGTCTGAGGGCAGGCGACTTGCTTCTCCTCTGTCTTTCTGCTCTCCTCCCCCACTGATTGCCACTAGTCTTCCAAACTGATATTAACATCATTTATTCAGCATGGACTGAGCACCTACAATGTGTGGGCAGATGTTAGTTGTGAGGATTCAGGAACAAGAAAATCAGAGCCCTGCCTTCATGAGGACTACAATCTGCCAGGGATGACTGATATTGGGCAGGTAATGACAAACACGACAACTATCAAAAAATGAGGGCCACAGGGTACAAAAAGAGTTCATCTAGACCTGGGAGTAGGGTTCAGCCGAAACCTTCTGACAAACTTTTAGCTGATACTGTCCTTTGCACACCAGATTAGAATTTGCACACATGTAGCTGAATCCTTGTTTCCAACTTCTGTCCGTCCTCGCAGTCTCCCGTGAGGTCTGGCCTGTCACTTCCCACTCCATGTAGCAAAAAATCACAGACATTCTCATATCAGGATATGATAAAAATAATATGCCTTATAAACACATTCCCCATTTGTAATATATTATCCATTTAATTGAAAAACTTTTTTTCAGTTTTTTTTCCTTTTAACTCACACCTTTCCAAGAACACGTATCTTTTATAATTTATTATATTTTAGTAATGAGCATTGCATGAATATGTCATCCTAATAGCAAACTAGCACACAGGCTTATCCAAGCATAAAATAAATTGTAAAAGAATATGTTTGGGAATATATTACTGGATGACTCTGTTAACTCCATTTTAACAATGTGGTTTGCCCATCTATGTTTCAGCACAAGTCCATTTGCGGGCTTCTGAGAGGCACTTAAGAATCACTGAGCCCCTCTTTTCCCCCACTGAGCTCCCCGTAGGCTAACTGAGGAGAGTGTAAATTTCCAGAGAGTGGCAGTTCCCTCTGTGGCTTGGAAACATCTGTAGCTGTGTGCTAGTGATGTTAAGCCATGGGGAGGGGGTATCCCTGTAAAGCCCAACATGCTTCTGCCAGGGAAAGAGGGGAGCACCATGGGGTGGGTTTGGACAGGGGCAGGATGGGAGCAGAGGATGAGAGTCTCATGTGACAATGTAAAACTATAGTTTTGGCTTCTGGCCAAAGACAAGAAGCAGCCTGATTATATTGCATATTTTAGGATTCTTTTTCTATTCCATTGAAATGAGGAGGAAAAAGCTTCTCTTTGTCATAAGAAATCAATTTCCTAGCTGCCATTTCTGCTTAGTGCAATGTTTTTCTGTTATATCCTTTAAAATGCCATTTGTTCGTGTGATTACAGAATGAATTCCAATCCATGCTTAATTCTTTAAAAATCATCTTTCGCATTTAAAGGGTATAAAAAAGCATATGGATGAGCATATTAATCACAGCTACTATTTCCAGGGCCTGAGTGTAAAGAAGCATTTATGTTAATGGTGTATGTGTCTAAGCATACAAGTTTAGAAATATTCCCAATTACCAAATTCATTTCTTCTGCTGAAACAAGAATATAACTGAAAGAATAAATTATCCTAATGGCACACCCCCTTCAGGTTACCTCTCTGAGGTTAAATTTTTGCTGTTTGAATCAAAGGTTACAGAATATGTATTGCCAATCACAACACTTAGGCTATGATTGAATCAGCCAAAATGTTTAGCCACATTTTCTGGCTCTGCCTCTGAATTGATGTGGAAAGTTCCAGATGCATTCAGTTGGGCTCCCTGGAGAATCAAACCTCACAAAAGTGTTCCTTATTCACTTGCAGTAAAAATTTTTGCAATCAGTTCCTTAGTTGAAAATTGGCACTAGTTATTCATAGCATGCCATACATCACACACACAGGCCACCAAAGCATTGCATGCCGAATATTGTGCAGTGGTAAATACAACAAATCATGTCAGCATTGGGCAGGGAGAGCTATTGCACATCCTTTAGTGGCCTAGGTCCTTGAAGAGTATTTTACAGCCAAAGGAGGAGAAGTCTTGGGAATGATAAACCAGTCAGTGTCATGTATCAAACTCACATTAAACAGGATGAAACCACCTGTCTCAGATTTCTTATCTGCTATTCTTCCTCCCCTGTGGTAGGACAAACTCTTTCCATCACATGCAAAAGGGATTCTCAGATCACTATACAGTTTCCAAAGATGAGGAAAGATTCTACTAACTGAATTACAATCATTGAAATAGGCAATTTTTAAAGCCAATTTAAAAATGCTATAAACAACTAACATTTTTTTCTTGCCAGTTATAATAATAGAAAAACACTAATTCCTTAGCTAGGGATGCCAGATCAAGATTATAGGAGCCTAAGAGTGGATCATCTGTATATCTGTTTATACTACCTCTGCTAGGTTTGAATTACAGGTGCAATAATTGGAAAAAGCTTATGAGATGAAAAGAGTGGCCTGTGGCATACAAAGCTGATATCTTGCTACATTACTACATATTTCTTCAATTTATTAGAATAAAATGTTAATGAGCACAGACACCCAAACACAGAATTCCAAGTTGCTAATTGGGGATTTTTGCTGGCACTGTGCTTATTGTCAGATTCAGAGAAGGAAGATGAATTTAAAGTTTTAGAAATACCACCATTTAGGGATGTCATTGAATAGCACATCTGTGTCCCTGATTGATAGTAATCAGAAGAACAATACATGAAGCAGCTTCACTGTGCATCAATATCAGTCCCAGAAGAAGATGCTAAACACATTGCCAATATCGTGTAACAGTATCAATCCACTTGCATGGGTCCAGCGAGACAGACAGCTCACATGAGTTAAGTAGAGCAACTTAATTACTTACAGAAAGTCAGCAAGGGACAATAGAAGCCTAGGACTACGGCAAGCCAGTCCCCCAAGGCTCAGGAAAACTGCCCCAGGTGGATTGAGTCTCACTGTGTGTGTCTTTTTTGGGGGGGAGGGGCTGGAGGGGGGGAACAGAGTTTTCGTTCTTCTTCTGGAGTGCAGTGGCATGATCTTGGCTCACTGCAAACTTTGCCTCCTTGGTTCAAGTGATTCTCCTGCCTCAGCCTCCCGAGCAGCTAAGGCTACAGGTGCCCATCTATGCTCAGCTAATTTTTTGCATTTTTAGTAGAGATGAGGTTTCACCATGTCGGCCAGGCTGGGCTCGAACACCTGACCTCAGGTGATCCACCCGCCTTGGCCTCCCAAAGTGCTGGGATTACAGGCGTGAGCCACTGTGTCTGGCCACTGTGTGTGTCTTATGCTGCACTGCAGCTGAGGAACTCCAAAAGCATAATCTGATCTGGGTTTTATGCCCAGGAGCAACTGGACTTGCTAGACAAATAAGCACCGCAGGACAACATCCAGTTCTGAGGAACAGGAACAGAGCCTGTGTTGTTCTTCTTTATCTCAGGATGTGGCCATCCCAGCACATTCTTGAGAGCTACAAGTGAAAAGAGGAGAAACAGCTTAGTTGTCAAGGCCATTGAGGGACTTGTACAGCACAGGAGTTACTACTTCCTCACCAAAAAACAAAACCAAGATTTGCTACTTAGCATTGACACCCTGGTAGGCAGGGATTCTGAACCTCGGCTAATTTTCGTCATCCTCAGCAACCTCATAGCCAACATTTACAAGCACCTACTGTGTGCTTTATCCGAATAAATTCCTGTAGCAACTGCGTTTACTTGGGTCCTCCAGGCAGCTGACTCACGATGGGGTGAAATCTGTGGGAGATTTATGGGAAAACAGATTTGAGGGAAAATGGTGGGGGGAGCTGGGAGAAGCAGCAGTGTGGGTCCAACTGCTGTGGACAAGATTGGGAGAAAAGGAAGGTTGCTGCAATTTTAAGAAAGCCGATCAGGAGTCCTCGAGTCAAGGTTGCCTATCATAGGCACCCACATCACCCAAAAACAAGCTGCCCTATTATCCCTGCCGTGCCCCATTACTGGCTGGGAGGAGCCTTGGGAAGCAGGGCCTTGGCATGGACACTGGGATGTGTCAGCACCACAGCTGGGCTGGCCTTCAGTCCATGGCGCCTCCTGCAGTCAGAGACTCCAGGGGTGCTTCTTTTTCTATTTTATCAGTCTAGGTCCAATCAGGAGAGATAATCCATATGGGAAATTAAACAGGAGAAGTTCAACATAAAAAATCATCAAACTCTAATAAAAAAGAGTGACTATAAATTACAGAGACACTGTGCATGGTACCCCAGAGCTTAGGTAAAATACAAAAAGAAGGACAGACTCAAAAGGGCTGTGGGGTTCACACCTTGCTGCAGAAAGCATAGTTCAGTCCCTGAATAGTGGGAAGAATTTGCTGGTTTGCCCTGTCTAGGGCTGATATGCTGTGACCCAGCAAGCAGAAAGCAGCCCTCTGGAGCACAGGCAATTACAAACAGTGTGGGTGTTCAGAGAGAGGGCTGGCTCTGATGGAGCCACGCACAGGCCTGCAGTGTGGCAGGCGGCCTTCGGGGCCCTGGTCTCCATGTGGGTAGGGCATGGAAAGGCCACCAGGCCAGGCTGAGATTCTGACCATGAGACTGAGGTGGAGCTGCATAGATTCCTCACCCTGATCCCACTGACACACTGTGCAGCAGGAGCCTTTCCTCCTGCAGGATCCCTCCACGTGCTGTCCTGAGGAAGGTGACCCTGGGCTCACTGTGAAGGAGAGATGTGGAAGAATGTCATTCATTGCAGCAGAGCATGCCTGGAGCTTGGGGCTGATGAGCAATGCATGGATAAATGGAACACATGGTCACCTTGGGAACCCTTTGAGGTTAGTACTTGTGTTGTCCCTTTGTATAGAGGAGAAAACTGAGGCTTGGAGGAAGTAAATATTTAGTAAGTGGAGGAGCTGGAGTTCCAACCCTAAGTCTGTGATTCCAGAATTCATGTCTTACCCACCATGCTACATTAGTAAGATTCATCACAGAAGATGCCAGGATACTTTCTAAATCTCCTGCTTATAATGATCTCCTGCCTGGGATTTGTTAGCATACCATCAAAATAATTTTAATATTTTATAGGCTTGAGAATGCATTTTTCCCTTATGTTCTGTAATAGTTTGGCTCTGCCAAGAGTAGAAGGATAGATTTTTAACCAAATATCAAGCAATAAACCTGCCTCAAATAAAAGGATCAAAGACAACCAAGCAGTGGGGACTGTATCCATGAGGAACTATTACAGGCCCTGTGGTCATTTAGCCTCAGGGAGAAACTGAAAAGGAGTGATGATTCTGGTGTTCAGTATGCGAAGATTTTCTCAGTTGAGAGACTCAACAGCTTTTCTCCTTTTCCCCTAAGGGCTGAATGTGAGGAAATGAGCTTGCATTAAAACCAGATAGATTTCTGCTGCTTATAAGGAAGAACTTCTTAAGCATTATGATGATGAAACACTAGAATAGGTTCCTTACAAAGTGTTAAAGTCTCCATTTCAAGAGATATTAAAACAGAATCCAAACTATCCATCATGAATGATTTGGACACTAATCTAGATGAAAATAGCAGCCTCTTAAGGTTCTTTACCGTCCCAGAATTCCAATACACCTTAGTCATCTTTAATTCTTCCTTGCCAACAGAGGTAAATGGCTTCCAAGGACAGTGAACCAACAGGAAAGTTGTTAATGATAGTTCACATTTACTGAGGGCTCACATTTACCAAGTGCTTTATGCATATAGTCTCTCATCCTTGCAATACTACAAGGTAAGCACCGTAATTTTTCATTTGTACAGGCAGTTGGGCTCAGAGAAGTCAAGCACCTTATCAAAGATCACACAGCAAGTAAATAGTAGTCAGAATTCTAACCCAGAACTTTCTATATCCAATTCCATGCAGCCTAATGAATAAACTGTGGCTTTTTACTCTTCCAGTAGGCTACTTACCAGTTCCCCTTATATGCTTACCCTCCACCCCAAAAACTCTCCAGGACACCCTCAAAATCTGCCAAGTCTAATTTGTACAATCAACACTGCCTGCTTGGAAAATTAGCCACAAATGGAGAGGAAAAGACAGATAAAGAGCATACACTATATTATACTCTGCTGCCTGGGCTCCTGTGAAATAGTAAAGAATTGACTTAGTTCAGAAAACTAATCTGAGAGAAGAAATAAATGATAAAGACCTGGTCAAACATGTGAAAACTGACCCCTGTTAGTTTTGCAATGGGAAAGTGTGAAACCTGAACCACTGTAGTAGTGCTTGTAGAAACCAAGCCATCTGAAATACACAATCCCTGGTGTTTCTCTGAGGGATTGGTTTAAGTGTTTTGACAACTAGAGATTCCTTCTTATTCCCTTGCCATTAATCTTTTACATCTGTGGTCACAGGACAAGAGAACAAATCTGTTTTTCATGAATGTCTCATTGTGATAACACCTCCACCACCCCACCCCATTCACCTCCATGAGAGCATTAACCATTAACTAAGTGTGGTGGCTGGTACCTTTCCCATGAAACAGGGCTCACTGAGGTCTCCCCAGCCACACCAGCTGCCTGGAGCAGGATTCCTGTTGCTCCTTCTGTCCAGATGGCGTCAAACTGGAAATTACTTATGAGAACTCAAGAAACAACTTGTTCTCCCCAACACTATTTATTTGCTTTGGAAGAACTTTACAAAACCCTCCCATATGCTCAACCAACAAAATACCTCCTCTACCCTGCACCTCTTGCAATATTAAACAAACTGAGTGCTGAAGGGTTAAAACAAAGACGAATACAAGGCTTTCTGTGCCCTCAAAGAGTTCACAGAGTTGTACAGAAGATAAAAATAAGAGTAATAACAATATGGTGTGGACCCTGATTAAAGTATCAGGGATTCTGTGTAAGCAGAAAAAAGGCACCCAGCCTCAGATACTGGAGCACACTCTCCAGGGACCGAGTTTTGAACAGAGCTTTCAGCATTAGTCAACACAGGCTGCCATAACCAAATACCATAGACTGGGAAGCTTAAATGACAGACATTTGTTTTCTCATGGTCCTGGAGGCTAGAAGTCTGAGATCAGGGGGCCAGTATGGTTGGGTTCTAGTGAGGCCTCTCATCCTAGCTTGCAGACGGTCACCTTCTTGTTGTGTCCACACATAGCTAGAGAGAGGTGAGGAGCAAACTCTTTGGTGTCTTTTCATATGAGGACACTAACCTATCAGATTAGGGCCCCTCCCTTATGATCTTATTTAACCTAATTACCTTCTAAAGGCCCCATCTCTGAATAGAGTCCCATTGGGAGTTAGGACTTTATCATATGCTTTTGTGGGGGACACAATCAGTCCACAACACCTTCAGAATGATAGGATTGGCCAGGTGGAAGGTGGTTAGAAAAGGGAGGGCATCCCTGGCAAACATAGCAGTATTCAAAGGCTTATGTCACAGGGTCAATGGTGTAGGTAGACACAGCACATCAGGGGAGCACAGAATAATCCAACATGCTTACACAGAGGAGAATGTGGTGAAAGGCGGCCAGAAGGAAAAGCCTTGAATGCTTTCTAAGCACTGTGTACTTTATCATGTGGGCAGTCTGGATTGTCGCAGAACTTTTAAAAGAGTTGAACAGACTGACATTTAGGAAAAAAAAAACAACCAGTTGGTTCACATTTGAAGAATGAGTAGTAGGAGTCAAAGGAAATTGGATTGGGGATCCAAGCCATGGGCATTGCAGCAGGAAAGGCCATCAGGGGGTTTGCCAAGCCAGTAGCCATGGATGTGAGGATGAAGAAACAGGTTTGAGAGTTATTTAGGAGCCAGAATAGAAGGCATGCTGACTATGGAGGGTAGGAAGGGGAAGAGTAGAAGAGAACTCTAGTTCTCCGGATGGGTGCCTGGGTGATAGTTATGTCTCTACATTATCTACAGTTGAGCTGGAGCTACACGCTTCACTTTTTGGTTGTTGCTTTTGTTCTATTCGTTGGCTACCCTTCAGTCCTTCCTATAAATCCCACTTAACACAGTGGTGGTTCTGGCATATGAATGAAAGAATAAAGATACAAACTGTGATCATGATAAAAATTTGAGTTAATACTTAGTAAGAGCAGGAGATGTGGTGAAATAACAGTGTCATAATTTGAACTCCATGTGTGCAGATATTTTATACATTATGCTTTTATTTATTCTATTAACAATAAAATTAATGTCAATTATAGGTGCTTATTCAAGAACACAGAT
Organism: Papio anubis; assembly: GCF_008728515.1. Classification (NCBI taxonomy): domain Eukaryota; kingdom Metazoa; phylum Chordata; class Mammalia; order Primates; family Cercopithecidae; genus Papio; species Papio anubis. The sequence continues at coordinate 53,951,900 of NC_044983.1, forward strand.
CTTATGCCGTTCCAGACGAATACTTGACACACTTTTAGGGTTTCCAGAACCTAGGATTCTAATGCAAACTCCTACCATTATCTGTAACTAAAAGACTATTCCTGGAACCCATGTGTTCAGATATCCTGACAATTTTTCTAACCATATTACTTTAAACCAGCACGGTTCAATAGAACTGTAACGCAGGCCACAGGTGGGAGGTACATATGCCATTTTAAATTTTCTAGTAGCCACTTTTAAAAAGTAAAAAGAAACACATCAAATGACATTGCATAATATATGTTATAATTAACCCAATATATCAAAAATATTATTCCATAAGTAATGGATATAAAAAGTATTAATACAATATTTTACATTTTTGTTTATATTTTGTCATCAAAATCCAGTTTGTATTTTACACTTACAGCACAACCCAATTCAGACAAGTTAGGTTTCAAGGGCAGAGTAGCCACAGGCAACTAGTGGGTGCCAGACAGTGCAGGTCTAGGCCAAGAAATGCTTTTGATACAGAAACTCCAAGTATCAGAAACTATTATTATTAACCTACAGATCAAGGTGATAATTTATTGTAAAAATATGAAAGACTGAGTGTTGTTTTAACAACATATCATTATTTCCTTTCCTTCAATTTACATGTTATATTCTAGCTTCCAAAAACGATGTAATAAACCAAAATTTAATGTTCCTGCTTTGTAAGTAAATTTTTCTGATACATTTGCTTATAAAGCCACCAGAGAACAAATACTCTATGACTGCTCAGAGGAGTATTTGATTAGAGCATTTACCTTGTCACAGAGATAAACAGCAAGATATCCTCTGCCTCTGGAGACTAGCCAGAGGACATCAGAGAATAAGAAAAAGTCTGTTCTTCTCACGTGCATAATCTTGTTATTGAAAATAACACAGGAGATTCATAAAGCATTATGAGTATCTGATGTGATGAAGCAGTAAATGTAGATTGGCTTACTTTAATAATATTTATTTGACAATTATAATAATCCGGCTGAAAACAATCTGGGGATTGTTATTACAAAGTCAACTCTTACGTCTTTTTTTCCACTGAAGTTATTTTAAGTAGAAGAGAGTTTTGAGTTGTGTTGACTTGAGGGGGAAAGAAAGAAAAGTATAAAATTCTCTATTGAAATAAGAAAAGCAAAAGGAGTTGCAACCTTCTAATTTTTTTTCTCTCAGTCCCTGACCAGCTGGCGAGGCCATTTGCCATGGCTCCTGAGTCCCTATGTGTTTTATAACTTCAGACAGTTTTCCATTCCACAAAAAGCAGATGAGCATGAGCCCAGGAGTTCAAGACCAGCCTGGGCAACATAGTGAGATCCAGTGTCCACAAAAAAAAAATTAAAAGAAAAATAAGCTGGATATGTAGCACATGCCTATAATTCCAGCTAATTGTGGGGCTAAGGTGGGAGGGTCACTTGAGCCCAGGAGGTTGAGGCTGCAGTGAGCCGTGATAGTGCCACTGCACTCCAGTCTGGGTGATAGAGTGAGATCTTGTCTCTGAAAAATAAAATAATAAAATAAAATAAAATAAAATAGCAAATGACAGGTGCCTGCCTCGATGTTCTGCCTGTGGTGGGAGGTTCTCCCACGGCCACCTTTCAGGGCCATCCCTGAGTGCTGGCCAATATAGCACCATCCATTTTCTTCTTAACGCCCACGTTCCAAGCCAATGCACCCATGAACAAACCTTGGGATTCTTCCTTCTCCATCAGCTGCTCTTAGGGATCTCACTGGGTGGCAGGTGAGCACTAGGGAGAGGCGATGGTACAGCAGGGGCATATGACACGGGGCCAGGGCTTCCTGCTTATGCAGCCTCGGGGAACACAGCCAGTTACTGCCAGCAGTCAGGTACTCTATCTTAACCAGAGCCCAGTATTAAGCCTGGAGCTGTTTATCAGAAGGCCTATAATTCTCTGCTGCATATGATACAGCCTTGACCTAAACTCCTAGGCATCTGTGTAGTGATTTTCTCTATGAGTGTTAGCATAAATGCCACACAGCATCTTTTCCCCACTCCAATGACTTCACTATGATAGGCCAAGTCAGCCAGGTCATATGACTCAAGTGGCAAGGCTGTGTGTCCTTTAGTATGGATATCTGCTTCTGATGCCTCTGCTGTTCTGGCTCTTCAGAGATGACCCCCTCTGTGTCCCCTTGTGTGCAGGATGGAACAGTTTTATTAGATGTGAAATATGCTGTCTTTAGAAACTGCCAAGGCCTACCAGACACTGTGCTTACTTCTTAGAGGCAAGAGCGGCATGGTATGTTGTAGTTCCCCTTACTCAGGAATCCTATGTCCGTATCATACATGGGAGACCTCTGAGCTCTGTGTTCTCATCCATTGATCTATGAGGCTATCCCTGATCCACACAGTTAGAACTTCACCCTGTTCTAACTACTGTGGCTTTGTAAAAATTCTTGATTTCCAGTAACATAGGTCCTCCTACCTTGTTCTTTTTCAGCCATTATTGGACTATTCTTGGCCCTTTACACTTCCAAATAAAGTTTAGAACCAGCTTATCAAATTACACACACACACAAATACACATGTACAATGGTTATTTTGATTAAAATTGCTTTGACTGTATAGATCAGTTTAGTAATAAATGACATCTTTAAATATTGAATCTTTCACACAAATAGAATTCCTAAAAAAAAAAGAAAAATACTCTTTCATTTTTCCCCAATAATCAGTTTCGGCATAAAGTTTGTGTTGCACATATTTTGTTAGTTTCACTCCAAAGTATTTAGTATGTTATTCCACTGCAAGTGGCATCTTTTGATGTTTTTTCTTGTTGTTACCATTAAGCAGAAATTAATTTTGTATATTGACTTTATATACAGAATCTTGTTAAATTACCTATTAATTCTAATGATTTATCTGCAGATTCTTTAATTTCCTTTGATTCTCTTTAATTTTTAAGGTTCTTTCTATATGTAATCTATGAATAAATAATAGTTAATTTTCCCCTTCCAGTCATTATACTTTTATTTCATTAATTAAGTAAGTTGTTTTTTTGCCTTACCACACTGGTTAGAATCACCAATATACAATGTTTTTAAAAGTGATCATACTGAGTCACACTTCTGTTTCATCCTGGTTCAAAGAGAAAGTTTTTAACATGCCACCATGAAGTTCCTTTATTCAAAGATTTGAATTAGTGGTGCTCCCTGCTTTACCTAGTTTATTAATAGGTGTTATTATGACTGAATGTTAAATTTTAACAAAGATATTTTCTGCATCTACTGAAATAATCATATAATTTTTTCTCATTATCTTTTTTATGAGGTGAATTTTATTTTTAAATATGAAATTAGCCTTGCATTTTTAGAAACAAATCCAATTTTATTTTTATGTATTTTTCTTTTTATTTATTTATTTTATTTATTTGTGTGTGTGTGTGACAGAGTCTCGCTGTGTCACCCAGGCTGGAGTGCAGTGGCTTGATCTTGGCTCCCTGCAACCTCCGCCACCTGGGTTCAAGTGGATTCTCCTGTCTCAGCCTCCCGAGTATCTGGGATTACAGGCGCACACCACCACGCCCAGCTATTTTGTGTGTGTGTGTGTGTGTGTGTGTGTGTGTGTGTGTGTGTGTATTTTTAGTAGAGACAGGTATCGCCACGTTGGCCAGGCTGGTCTCAAACTCCTGACCTCAAGTGATCCACCCACCTCGGCCTCCCAAAGTGCTGGGATCACAGGCATGAGCCACTGCACCTGGCTATATTTGGCTATATTTTTATTTTTTATAGATTGTTAGATTCCATTTTGTTTTTGCTTTGTTTTTGTTTTGAGACAGGGTCTTGCTCCGTCACCCAGGCTGGAGTACAATGGTGCAATCTTGGCTCACTTCATCCTCGACCTCCTGTGCTCAAGCAATCCTCTTACCTCAGCCCCCCAAGTACTTGGGACCACGGATATGCACCACCACTCCCAGCTAATTTTTTATTTTTAATTTTTTGTAGAGACAGTCTCCTTATTTTGCCCAGGCTGGTCTCAAACTCCCGGGCTCAAGCAATCCTCTTGCCTCAGCCTCCCAGAGTGCTGAGATTATAGCATGAGCCACCATGCCTGGACTAGATTATATTTTGATTAGCATTTTGCATCACTATTCATCAGTGGTATTGAGTTGTAACTTTTTTTATGATAAAGTGTTGTCCATTTTTAGTTTCTGCATTATGCTGACCTCGCTTAATATGTTGGGAAGGTCTCTTCTGTTTTCTGGAATAATTTATTTTTTAAATTAGCATTATTCTTTTAGAAAGTGACAGAATTCACCAATACAGTCTCTGGGCCTAGAGTTTGCCTTGTAAAACTGAAATCACCTTTGCAAAATCATAACTGAGAAAATTACGACAGTGAAAGATATCAGACCTAATTGACCCCATCTTGCTTTAAATCTCTAAACTGTCCTTGTTCATTCCTGGGTGTAGGCTGAACTAACCTTGGGAAGGAATTTAGTTTATAGTTTAAAGTTAAACTGTTCTTGTAAAACAAATGAAAGGCCACCAGCCACCAAGTTAGAACGAGAGGGGCTGGAATTCTAAACATTACCAGGCATTATTCCAGAGGTCATAAGATTTTCAGTTTCCTAAGCCGGGTCCAGTGGCTCATGCCTGTAATCCCAGCATTTTGGGAGGCCGAGACAGGTGGATCACCTGAGGTCAGGAGTTTGTGACCAGCCTGGCCAACATGGTGAAACCCTGTCTCTGCTAAAAGGTAAAAATTAGTCGGGTGTGATGGCAACTGCCTGTAATCCCAGCTACCCGGGAGGCTGAGGCAGGAGAATTGCTCAAACCCGGGAGGCAGAGGTTGCAGGGAGCTGAGATCACACCATTGCATTCCAGCTCCTGGGTGACAGAGAGACACTCTTGAAGGTAACATCACTATTGTGAACCTAAGATCAGCCTTTTAAAATGTCTTTTTAGGTTTTGCATTTCTAACAACTGGATGGCCCCACTTGGACCTGCCAACCAGTTCTGTGGCCCCCACCCAGGAACTAACTCAGCATAAGAGAATAGCTTAGACTCCCTGTGATTTCATCCTCAAATTAACCAATCAGCACCCCTGATAAACTGGTCCTCTACCCACCAAATTAGACTTTAAAACTCCGATCCCAGAGTTTTCAGGGAGACTGATTTGAGTAATAATAAAACTCCAGTCTCCCTCACAGTTGGCTCTGCATGAATTACTCTTTCTCTATTGCAATTCCCCTGTCTTGATGAATCGGCTCTGTCTAGGCAGCCAGCCAGATGAACCCATTGGGCTGTTACAAAACTATTTTTAATTACAGACTCAATTGCTTTAATAGACATACAAATATTTGTATTTTCAATTTTCTTTTGTATTTTTGTAAGTTTTTCTTTTGTATGTTTCTAAGAATGTATTTATATTTGCTTATAAAAATTTCTTAATTACTTAATCGAGAGTCTGATAATGATGTCTTTTTACTATTCTGACATTGGTTATTTGTTACTTTTTTTATTGATTGGTATAGCCATTTGGAATGCATTCAACAACAGATTGATAGTGACAGGAGGCAGCCAAATGCCTTAGCAGATAGGGCCAGGTCCATGGTGAAACCCCATCTTAAAGTCAATAACAGCCTGAAGGCTGAAAGACCCAACTGCTGGTCCCAGAGGAAACCCACAACCCAGAGTGAGAACTTCTGTTCCGTGCCTTTTAACCAATCAAATGCTGCCTTTTCCAGTACTACCTACAGCCTGCCCCTTCCCTACTCGGAGGCCATAAAAAGCCCTGGACCCAGCCACGCCAGGAGGAGAGAACCACCTAACTGCAGGGCTGGGGAAACACCCCTCATCCCTTCTCCACTGAGAGCTGTTCCCTCACTCAGTAACATTCTTCTCCACCCTTCTTACCCTTCAATGTCCAGCATATCCTCATTCTTCTTGGGTGCAATAAAAGAGCTTAGGACCACTAAATGTGGGTACAAGCTATAACACAGGTGAGCTGAGGCACACCAGCATGGCCGAGGAAGGCCTGGGCACATTGCCAGCTGGGGTCCCTGGCTTGCAAAGTGACTGAGAAGACAAATCCCACATCAAGATGAGCAAGAACTATGCACTGAATATTACAAACATTGCAGGGAAAAATATTAAAAGAATTTTTAAAATGGAGAACAAATGGAGAGTTATATCATATCTATAGGCTGGAAGAATAAATAATGTAAAGATATAAGTTCTTCCTAAACTGAACCCTAGATTCAGTACAATTCCAGTGAAAACTCCAGTAAATGTTTTTGTAGCAATTGACAAGTTGATACTGAAATTTACATGGAAATTGGAAAGATACAGAATAACTACAACAATCTGGATGATGAAGAACAAAGTTTGAGGGCTCACAGAAGCTGATGTTGAGACTTAATTAGAAAGGCAGAGTAATTATAATAGTAGTCTATTGGCATAAGCATTTAAAAAAAGATGAACAGAACAGTGTTGAATCAGAAATAATCCTACACGAATGTAGTCGATTGCTTTTCAACAAAAGCATCCATGAAATACAATGGGGAAACAAAAGTATTTTCCATAAATGGCATAAAAAGCTGGGAGGGACACATGGCCATGTGTCATGACCCATTCCTCACTCCATACACAATAATTAACTCGATTGGTGATACAAATGTAAAACTAAAATTATAAAAGTCTTAGATGAAAGCAGAGGGGAATATCTTTGAAACTTAAAAGTAGGCAAAGATTTGATTTCTTAGATAAATTGTAAAGAGTAATAATTGATTTTAAAATAATCAACGGTACTTCTTACAATGAAAAACTTTTGCTCCTCAAAAGTTACCAGTAAGCAAATGAAAAGGCAGGTCAGACTGGTAGAAAATTTAGATAGATAAAAGAGAGGTAGACAAAGATACATACAGTCAATTATCATTATTCAGAGTCCTCTATAAAGTCACCATAAACACTGGATTAATGAACATTGAACTGTTAAGGGGAATATAGTAAGTCTTCCATAGGTTCTGTGAAAGGAAAATAAATCTCAAGACCCCCAAATCACAAAGCCAAGGGAAAGTCAAGCTGGGAACCATGTCAGGCAAACCTGCCTCCCATTTTATTCCCAAATAAGATCGCTACAAAGACCAAAAAAAAAAAAAAAAAAAAGCTACCTACCTCCCTCACAATTTGCCCACAAGGAAATTCCTTGCAGACAAAGGACAGACAGAACTCAGTCACCCCTCTGAGGCTCATGTGAGACAAGTATGTATCACTAAGCCAGACTAAGGCATAAGTGACTATTTCCTGTACCCTCTTTTCACACGTAAATTGTCTATTCAGTGAAAGGCTTCTCAGAAACTCAAAAGAATGTAACCATCTGTCTCTTCTCTACTTATGACCTGGAAGTTCCCTCCCCCACCTCCAGTTGTCCTGCCATTCCCAACCAAACCAATGTATACTGATTGATGTCTCGTGCCTCCTTAAAATGTATGAAACCAAGCTGTACCTTGACCAGCTTGGGCACATATCGTCAGGAATTCCTGAGGCTGTGTCATGAGCACATCCTTAAACTCGGCAAAATAAACTTTCTAAATTGGTTGAGACCTGTCTCAGATATTTTGGGTACAGTTCTTAGAAACTGGGACTGTAAGCAAAATCATACACCGAAACCAATTCTACTGTAAGCTAATGGATACAAATAAGAGTTTCATTCCTATGACATAGTTCTAGTCACAAAAACATCACCAAACTTCTAAATAAAGACCCAAAATATTTCTAATATTAACCTTTGAAATAAATGTGAGCAATTCATACATTTAAGAAATATTAATAAAAACAAGTAAGATAATGACTCACCCAATTTTTAGTGAAGCAGTGAGCAACAATAGTCATAGTGGTGGTGAGTTAAATCAGGAAATAAATGTTTGCAAAGCAAAAATTGGCAGGAGCAACTCCTCACATCACGCAGTTCAAAAACCATCGCAAACATGGTGGCTCACAGCACTTTTGTCTCGCGTTGTTTATTGTCCTGCATTTGGATGATTATCATTTACTTACGAAAATTTATTTCAGAATCATTTGTAGTCATTAACTCATTCATTTTCTAACTCACTTGTTCGAGTTCAGCATTGCAGATGGGCCGAGTCTCTCCTGGTGTCTCCAGCATGAATAGGGGCTGGGTAAAATGAGGCTGAGACCTACTGGGCTATACTCCCAGGAGGTTAGATATTCGTAGCCATGCGATGAGATAGAAGGTCAGCACGAGATACAGGTCACAAGATCCCTGCTGATAAAACAGGATTTGGTAAAGAAGCTGGCTAAAACCCACCTGTTATAAAGTTTCAGTGCCGCAAAAGAAATAGCACTCGAGTATAAAATTTTCTTTTTAATTTTCAGCAAGGCAAGCTACTTTTATAGAACGGTGCGCTCTCACCAATGGAGCAATGGTGGGCGCACATTTGGACAAGGGAGGGGAAGGGGTTCTTATCCCTGACGCCTGTGGCCCCTGCTGCTGTGTCGTTCCCCTAGCGGCAAGGGTTAGACCGCACAGGCTAAACTAATTCCGATTGGCTAATTTAAAGAGAATGACAGGGTGAGTGCTTTGGCGGGAGTCAGGGCAGAGCAGGTAGCAGGTAGCAGGTAATCGAAATGAGTTAGGGTGGAGCAGGTGATCAGAATGAGTTAGGGTAGAGTAGGTAATTGGGATGAGTCAGGGTGGAGTAGCAATCGAAAAAGGTTACTTCACCAGGAAGTTAAGTTTAAAAGTAGAAGACAAAGAATTGAACATACATATTAATTCTTTGAAAGGAAATTTAGAATTCATATTCAACATACAAAAACCAAGACGGCAGTGAAAGTGGACTGTGGTCATCCTCGCTGTTCATTTTACACTAATTATAATGTATTAGCATGCTATAAGATACTCCCACCAGCGCCATGACAGTTTACAAATGTCATGGCAATGTCCAGAAGTTACCTTATATGGTCAAAAAGGGGAGGACCCCTCAGTTTCGAGAATCGCCCACCCCTTACCCAGAAAACTCCTTAACAAGCCACCTCTTGTTTCGTATTTAATCAAGAAATCACTGTAAGTACACCCAGTTGAGCAGCCCATGCTACCGCTCTACTATGGAGTAGCCATTCTTTTATTCCTTTACTATATGGACTCGTTCTGAATTCTTTCTTACAGAAGGTCCAAGAACCCTCTCTTGGGGTCTGAATTGGGACCCTTTCCAGTAACACTGGCAGCTCAGGGTGCAAGGTGGGAATCAGCCTGGACATGATGCCATCCCATCATCCCATTTCAGGACAGGCTCACCCACACACTCATACACTCACACACACACACACACACATGCACATTCACACTGGGACTGTGTGGACACTCCAGTTCACCAAAGTGCACAGCTTTGAGATGTGGAGGAAACTGAATACTCAGAGAAAACCCACACAGATGTGAGGGGAACATGCCAACTCCAAACAGACAGTGGTCCCAGGGAGGAAGCAATTTTTTTCTTATCAACATTATAATGAAACTGAGATAGAATAAGAGTGGGATGTAGCTCCTCCTTCACATATTTTTTTCTTTTTTCCTTCTTTTCCTCACAAAACCCACACCACTACCTCGCCTACACTATACCTGCTAGCCCTGAAGCTTTAACCACACAAAGAAAATAGCTAGTCTTCTGTGCTCTTGTAATGTTTAACCATGCCTTCCACTTAAAGAATTCCAGAAACTGGCCTTAGGAGATCCAAATATTGAACAAAGGTTGCAGAGTATGCTCACTTTGGAAGGAATGCTGAACAACTGATTTACAGCCTTGTTGCTCTGGCCAGACCACCAGGTGGCCCATTACTCAAGAGAACCATTGGAACCAGACTTGCTAACCTGCATACCCTACCTCTCACGTGCTTCACCCAGCCCAGTCTGCATACCTTACCCCTGATGTCAATTCTCATGCTTTGCTTAATACAAAGTCCCTACTGGCTGTTTTCAGGGAACCAGCTGGAAGATCCTTGTACCTCTGCTGACTCCCTTGCACTCAAGCACAAGCCAGGAAATAAAAGCCTTGTCCGGGAAATCTGTTGGACCCCATGTTAATTTCCATTGCATGGGTAGCCTGAGAGCCTGTAGTCTGTAACAATATGATGTTGAAGGAGACAGCATTAGTTGAGGACCTGTACAGGGTTAGGTTCCCAAGCTTCTGGTCACAGTATTTCCACCAACTGATCAATATGTATCATTGTTTTATATGTTTTTACTTAAGAACAGCTTACTTAATATATATCATTGATTAACACTGAAGTCACAGCCAAGAGCAACTCCTGCCTGAATGAGACTTATCTAACACACGTATTTGCTCTATAGGGCACATCACAGCCTCTTGTGCTTAGGAACGCTAGACAGCACTATGCTTTTGGACCACGATAAACAGTGAAATCATCAACAAAAAGGGCAAAAAATACAAAATTTGGCACTACATAGGCACAAAACAGGACACTTGTTCACAGTATGAGAGCTGAAAAAAGAAAGTAGAGCATCATTTTTTTTACTTTCGTTGGAAAAGTGCACATCAGATAACTCAAGATTTTCAAATCTGAGCATGCTTGCAAGAGACCACAAAAGTGCCCTAAGTATTCATTTGAGGATTGCAAATAAATTTTAGCAAGTAGGAAAACTTGTAAATGTTGAATCCAGAAATAATGATAAGCCACTGTATTGATAAATGTGTGTGTGTATATATGAGAAGCCACTGTATTTATAAATGTGTGTGTGTGTGTATATATATACACCTATATATAAACGCACATTTATATGTACATGTGTGTATATTCATATTTGTATATGTATGTACTTGTAAATGTGTGTGTATATATACATATATGTACATATACATATATACACACACATTTATATACTTGTGTATATTTATATTTGTATATGTATGTACTTATAAATGTGTGTGTGTATATATACATATATACATATACATATATACACACACATTTGTGTACATGTGTGTATGTACATGTATACAGTTATATAACTGTATATTTATATATATATTTGTATGTGTATGTATTTATACATGTGTATATATAAATGTATGTATGTGTATATTTATATACCTGTGTATATACATACATAAAAATACATATATACATTATATATAGTAAATATATAAATATATACATACATATATAAATATACACACATGTATATATGTGTGTGTATACACACACACATTTATCATGTGTGTGTATATATCAAATAATTTATCTTCAGAATATATAAATAACTTCTAAAAATAAAATTCAAAAAGATCAATAAAAATGGCAAAAGACTGGAATAGAAAATTCAGTAAATAATATAAATGCAAAATAAACATATAAAATGTCACGCAACTTTGTTAGTCATAACAGAAATGAAGGTTTAAACCAAAAGGAAATAACACTACATACCTACTAGACTGACTAAAATTAAAAGATTTATAATACCAAATGTTGAAGAGGAAGCAGAGTCACAGGAAATATAATACATTTTTGGTGGGAGTATAGATAGTATTTGAAAACCATTTTAGGCAGTTTCTTATAGAATTAAATATACCTATCTTATGATTCAGCAACTCCACTCCTAGGTATTTACTTGCCCAAAATAAAAACATACATTCACATAAAAAAACATTTACACAAGAAGTCCAATGCAGCTTAATTAATATTACCTATGAAAATACTGCAAACAACTCAGATTCTCAGGAGATTAGTTAAACATATTGTGTTTTATTAATACAATGGAATACTATCCAGCAATAAAAAAGAAATGACTTTCTGATGTTTACAACAAACAAATGAATCTCAGAAATATTATGTTAAACTAAAGAAGCCAGACAAAAAAGAGTTCATATGCTATTATTCCATTTACCTGAATTTTGAGAAAAAAAAAACCATAATCTCTAAGTGCAGAAATGAATATAGTGGTTGCTTCTGGAGGGGTGCAAAATTGATTCTATTTTCTAAAATGATGGACATTGCATCTCTATACTGATTTGGTGGTCTTATTCATATGTATTTGTCAACTCATCAAATTATACAGTTTTAAGATCTGTGCATTTTACTATGTATAATCATATATTAATTATACAAAGGAGAAAAAGAAAAGTGAGAAGGAGGAGGAGGAGGTGAAAGAAAGGAGGAGAGAAGGAGGAGGGAGAGGGAAATGAGAAAAAAGAAGGGGGAAGGAAAGGAAGAGAAGCAGAAGCCAGGAGGGGAAGAAGAAAAGAAGCAACAGCAGCAGCAGAAACTCCACATTTCTTGCAAGAAGCATGAGAACAAAATGTTGGTGGATTTAAGAGTAATTTATCTCCATCTTTTTAAGTACTATGATCTTGAAATGGTAGACAAACAACAAGCAATCATTTAGGTGGGTCATTAAGAAAATTTCAGCTAGAATTCATGGCCCTCCTCCTCCCCAGAGGTGTTTTCAAACATAGACTCAGGAGTTTTGTGGACCTTTTAAATTCACATGAAGTCTTATGTGTGTCATTTCCCACATAGATGTTTTTCAGGAGATAGGGCAGCATCAGATTTCTCAATGAGCCATAGATCTGAAATACGAAGCTTTGCTGTCTTAAAAGAAGTTGCCAGCCACCAGGATAGATTACAGAGTAGGCATCTGAAATGTCTTTCCTGACAGATCTTTACAAATAGTCTGTTTATTAGAAAATATTTTGGCGTTAATGTTAAATTTCTTGAACATTATATTGGTCTTGTGGTTATGTAGAATATCCTTATTTTTAGTAGGTATATATTGAAATACTTATGGGTATAGTTTTCTATCTTTGATTTTCTTTCAAATGATTCAACCAAAAAAAGTGCATGTGTGGACACTACATATAGACAGCAAAAACATTATAGCAAATGTGACAAAAATATTAAAAATTGGTGAGTCTAGGTGAGGGATATATGATATTCATTGTGCTATTTTTACAACTTGTCTGTAGTTTTGAAATGTTTCAAAATAAAATGTTGGGGATACAGAATAAGACACATACTCAAAAATCTTTTGATCATCTAGGCAGAAAGACCATTTCACACCTACAATTGCAAAAATCCAGGCCTACCCTCAGATTTCTCCAGAATAATATCCACTGTTAAAATTTAAAACTATGGTAAACTAACTTTATCTTAAGGGAAAAAACTTTAAACCAAGAATTTTACACCCAGCCAAACACTTCTTTAAAGATAAAAGGAAGATGTAGCATACTTGGAAAGGGCCCTTCTTGAAAAAGTACTAGAGGATATATTTCAGCCAACTAAAAGGTGAAAGTAGAAACTATGGAAAGGGAATGGATGTGATTATTTAACTGTAATATAATGTAACAATTACCTGAATACTGAAATAAATCAAAAGATTATAGTTACAAAATAAAATGTGACTGTTAAAAGACTGATGATGAATAAATACAAATGAAAATATTTGGTAAAAGAATAGAGAGAGAACATGGAAGGTAGTATAAGTATATAGACTTTCTCATCTTTAATATAACAAGTTCAAAAGAGATAAATAAAAAGACTAAGTGAAAAGTAGGATAAGTATATTTTAAAACACAAAGGCAAGCATTAAATAATATCAACTAAAAATCAGTGGCAGAGAAGTCGAGAAAGAGCGATTTAGTTGAAATATACTAATTTCATCATTGTCTATAAAGTGCATTTTTAAAAATGAGTTAAAGTCGACAAAAAGAAAGCATTTGAAGAATTTGAGTATGATACATAACTAAAATGTTTAATTAATTCAGAAGAGAGCCTGTTAACCTGATAAAGTACACTTATTTTAAAAACAGTGTTACCATGTAAATGAGAAAATATTATAAGCAAACTCTTAAAATCAGGAATACAACAAGGATGTCTACTAATATAACTCCTAGTCAGCTTGAAGTAGAGGTTCTAGCCAGCGCAAAGCCAAGAAAAAGGGGGAAAAGGCATATGGTCTAGAAGAGGGATTAAAAATGTAATTATTTGTAGATAGTATGGTACTTTAGAAATACGAGGAGAGCTCAGCAAAGTGGAAAAATTAAAAGCCAGTATAAGAGTCAATTATGTTTCTACATATCAGTGACAATGAATTAGAAAACATGATTTTCAAAGATACTATTTATTATAGCAAGAATATTTACAAAATACCTAGGAATATACCTAAGAAAAGATGCTCTAGACCCACATATAGCAAGTTAGAAAATATTACTGAAGGGCATTAAGGAAGACTTAACAAATTGAAGAGATGATCTGTATTCATAGACAGGAATACCTAATATTGTAAAGCTATCAATTGATCCTGAAGTGATTCATAGATATAATGTAATTCTAAATAAAATTCCAATATGCACGTCTTGAACCATGACAATTTGCTCCCAAAAGTTACACTGAAGAGCATATGACCAAAAAGAGAGAAGAAATTTTCAAAGAAAAATTATTGACATGAGTAGGGTAGGGTAGAAACTGTTCTACCAGATATGAAGAGTTATTATCAAGCTATAATAATTAAGGGTCATAATATTGGCAGTAGTATTAAAACTACAGAGAACAGAATAGAAAAACAATGAAACTTACACAACAACAAAATTAAAATACTATTTAACTTGATAAAACATAGAGCCCACAACAAAGACCTGATGTTTTTGAGTACCTATTTGCCAGACAACACAGCAATAAGATGAATGAAACAGACAAAATGTGTGAAAAATAGATGAAAAAATTAATAGTGGGAGTCTTTAATCAATTCCATTGATTTTAATTTTTATCAGATAGATAAAACCAAAGACATTAAAAAACTTAAATGACATGATCATATAGCTTTAATTACTAAAACACATACTGAAAAGAGAATTCCCTTTCATTTTAAGTACACATGCCAATAATACAATAAAGCGAAACGTCAATTACAAACTCAGAAAACCAAACTCAAAGACTCAGAATGTATATTTTTCTGGGAGAAAATAATTTACTAACACTGATCTCAGGATATATAGCAAAAATATAAATACATCATTTTTCATAGAAGAAATAAAGGAAATTATCTAGAGGTTTCTTTCCATTAAAAAGCACCAGGCACAGGTGTGTTCATAGGGGAATTCTGCAAACTCTCCAGATAATTCTAATGTGATTTTAAGCTGTTCCTGCATATAACATAAAGAAGACCTTCCCAATTGTTCTAAGCAAAACATTTTCTTAAATCTTGATACCCATAAAAACCACACTAGAAAATAAATCTAGAGATCAATCTCACTTATAAATGTTCATGAGAAAGACCTTATAAAATATATTTAACACACAAAATCCATGCTTACAAGTAAAAGAATATTGCATCTGATTAAGTGGGGTTTATGCTACTAATACAAAGATTATTTTAATTAAGAATAAACTTGGGCCAGGCATGGTCACTCACTCCTATAATCCCAGCACTTTGGGTGGCCAAGGCGGTAGGATCACTTGAGGCCAAGAGTTTGAGACCAGCCTGGCCAACATGGTGAAATTCTGTCTCTACTAAAACCACAAAAATTAGCCAGGCATGGTGGCACACACTTGTAATCTCAGCTACTCAGGAGGCTGAGATGGGAGGATCATGGGAGAATCAGGAGGCGAAAGTTGCAGTGAGCAGAGATCATGACACTGCACTCCAGCCTGGGCAACACAGTGAGACCCTGTCTCAAAAAAATAAATAATTAATTAATTAAAAATTTTAAAAAAGAATAAACTCAATAGAAGCAGGCTATAAAAACATTTTATTAAATTTAACATCCAAAAAATATTTGATATCCTTTTTTTAAAAAAATCCTAACAAGGGTTTTTTTTAATACCTAATATAAACAGGTATTTACTTAAAATAGATATATGTATGTGTATACACACCCACACATGCACACCTATGAAATGCCTGGTGAAGAATAGTGAATACATTTTCCTTGAATTCAGAAACATGATGAGGATGTCTACTCCTGCCACTATTATTTAACATGCTTGTAAGTACCAGCCAAAGCAATCAAAAAAGAAAGCAATTAATATGTATAAAAACTGGAAAAGAATAAACAAAATGATCATTATTTGTAGTTGATAAAATTATATGGCTAGAAAATACTTGAGAAAAACTTAAAAATTATTGCAAATAATAAAAAAGTTTAGTAAGATGTCAGGATACAAAATTAGTACATGGAAATAAACAGCTATCATATATAAAAACAACAACAAGAGAATCTAACAGAGAAGAAGGGATCCAACACAACAGGGATAGGGATATGCTTAACAATAATTGTTCAAAATCTATATGACAATATCCTGAAACACAACTAAAAGAAGAAAGAAAAGAAGTGAATGAATGAAAAACTTACCATGAGTTTGAATAGGAGAAACTCAACTAACATTACTAATGGGCTACAGGCCCCATGCAAGTCTGAAATCCAGTGGGGCAGTCAAATCTTAAAGCTCCAAAATGATCTCCTTTGACTCCATGCCTCACATCCAAGTTATGCTGATGCAAGAGATGGGTTCTCATGGTCTTGGGCAGCTCCACCCATGTGGCTTTGCAAGGTATAACCTCCCTCCTGGCTGCCTTCACAAGCTGGCATTGAGTGTCTGCGACTTTTCTAGGTACATGGTATAAGCTGTCAGTGGATCTACCATCCTGGAGTCTAGAGACGGTGGCCCTCTTCTCACAGCTCCACTAGGCGGTGCTCCAGTAGGGATTCTGTGTGGGGTTTTCCAATGCACATTTCCCTTCTATACTGCCCTAGCAGAGGTTCTCCATAAGGGTCCTAGCCCTGCAGCAAATTTCTGCCTGGACATCCAGGTGTTTCCATACAACTTCTGAAATCTAGGTGAAGGTTCCTGCACCCCAATTCTTGACTTCTGTGCACTTGCAGGCTTAACACCATGTGAAAGCTGCCAAGGCTTGGGGCTTGCACCCTCTGAAGCCATGGCCCGAGCTCTACGTTGGCCCCTTTCAATCATGACTGAAGGAGCTGGGATGCTGGGCATCAAGTCCCTAGGCTGCACACAGCACGTGGACCCTGGGCCTGGCCCACCAAACCACTTTTTCCGCCTAGGACTCCAGGCCTGTGATGAGAAGGGCTGCTATGAAGACCTCTGACATGCCCTGGAAACATTTTCCCCATTGTCTCAGGGATTAACATTCAGCTCCTCATTACTTTTGCAAATATCTGCAGCCAGCTTGAATTTCTCCTCAGAAAATGGGATTTTTTTTCTATCACATTGTCAGGCTGCAAATTTTTCTAACTTTTATGCTCTGCTTCCCTTATAAAACTGAATGCCTTTTACAGCACCCAAGTCAACTCTTGAATGCTTTGCTGCTTAGAAATTTCTTCCACTAGATACCCTAAATCATCTCTCTCAAGTTCAAAGTTCCACAAATCTCTAGGGCAGGGGCAAAATGCCACCAGTCTCCTTGCTAAATAACAAGTGTCACCTTTGCTCTAGTTCCCAACAAGTTCCTCTTCTCCATCTGAGACCACCTCAGTGTAAACCTTATTGTTCATATCACTATCAGAATTTTTGTCAAAGCCATTCAACAAGTCTCTAGGGAGTTCCAAACTTTTCCACATTTTTCTGTATTCTTGTGAGTCCTCCAAACTGTTCCAACCTCTGCCTATTACCCAGTTCCAAAGTCACTTCCACATTTTCGGGTATTTTTCAGCAATGCCCCACTCCTGGTACCAATTTACTGTATTGGTCCATTTTCATGCTGCTCATAAAGACATACCCGAGACTGGGCAATTTACAAAAGAAAGAGGTTTATTGGACTTACAGTTCAATGGCTAGGGAGGCCTCACAATCATGGCAGAAGGCAAGGAGGAGCAACTCACATCTTATGTGGATGTCAGCAGGCAAAAAGAGAGCTTGTGGAGAGAAACTCCCAGTTTTAAAACCATCATATCTCATGAGACCCATTCAGTATCACGAGAACAGCACAGGAAAGAGCCGCCCCCATGATTCAATTATCTACCACCCCCCACAACATGTGGGAATTGTGGGAGCTACAAGATGAGATTTGAGTGGAGACACAGAGCCAAACCATATCAATATCTAACATAACAATTCAATTTTATAGCAAGAAGAAAAAGCCTAGAAATCCAAAAGAAAAATAAAATTAGATTAATGTTTTCCTTTCAACAGATTGGCAATAACCAAAATGTTTGTTCACATAGCACTGAGGTAATAGTATGGGAAACAGGTATTCTCATACTATACTAGTGGGAGTGGCAATTGATAACATTTCTGTACATACAAATTTGATGATAACTACTAATTTTTAAAATGTCAATGACCCTTAACTCAGAAATTTTACCTCTGGAAATTTGTCCCTTGGATATATAGTATATGTATAAGATTATTCAGTGAAGTATCATTTGTGATAGGAAAAGGTTGAAAATAACCTAACTGTCCAGTAACAGGGGATTATTAAAATAACCTTCATATATTTGTAAAATTGATCACTGTTAACTGCCTAAAAGAATGAGATAGCTCTATGTATGTTGTAATGGAAAAATCCCCCAAGAAATATTGTTAAGTGAAAGTACAAACACAGATCGTTTGTGTAAAGTAAAAGGGATACGTTTGTAAATTTTTGTAGCAGCATTGAATATCTCCTAATGCCATAAAAGAAGCTGATAGCCCCACATGTTTCTAGAAATAGGTCCTGGACGGCTGAAAGAGGAGCCTTTCAAGTATGAAATATGGGGGTGGAACTCTCAGAGTCCTGGAAGAAGATAACTTAAACAACTGGGCTCAGAATGATCCCCTGATCTCAAGGGCTCTGACAAGTCCTAGGGTCACTAGGGTATCTGGCAACTAGATTTGTTTGTACTTTAAACACAGTACGAAGGAGACTTTGTTTTCACATTGTGAATTTTTCATTTTTGTAAAATGAACATGTTGTTCATTGTACCATTATACTGCTACCACAATTATATCGGTGGTAATAACCACAGTTGTTATGGTAGCTTCTTTGGGTTCAACTAACCAGAAGACTGCTGGAAAAAAAAAATTACTTAAACCGTGAGAGACAAAATTAAGCCTTCAATGGAATTAATTTTATGCAAATTTATACTTTATTTCTTTTTGAATATAATTTTTACATTCTCTCACCAAATGCACAAAAATATATTAAGAAAATAAAAACTTTTCTGTTTTCCAGAATTGCTATTAATGTGATGGTATCATCAGTTAATTTAATAAAAACCATTTTAAGAAGCTATTCAATATTCAATAGCATTTAGTACAGCTAATAGACACTAACCCACAGTCTAAGTGCCTTTACTTATCACTTATACAGGAAATGTAGCACATCCCTCACAAGTAAGAATTGCAATCCGGAAGAAAGTGGAGAACAGGGTTTTAGAAGAGCACACAACCAAAGATTTTGGAGCTTGATGTATTTAAGTAAATATTCTCAGATGTTTTATTGATCAATTTGAAGTGAATATCTTTTCTTCTATGACCAAAGAAAGCTAATGAGCCTGTTGCACATGTAGACTCAATTTATGAAACTTGCAAAGCTATGTGCTCAGTAAATGTTAATCCCCCAAACATGAAGCCTCACAGTTGAAAAGGTGACACAGAAAGCAAAGCAAAACCAAGCATGTGCACTTTTTTAGCAAGAAAAGGATCACAATAACATTCAGTTATTTTCAAACCTTCCTGCTGAGTTCCGCTGAGCCCTTGCTCAGTGATGGTCCACTAACCCTCACTCACAGCTAGACCCTGCTGTTCCCCCTTTGAACATAAACAATGTCACAGAACATCACATCAGACAAGGTCACTCTGACCATGACGAAGTGAATCAAAAAACAAGACCACTTCACAATTTTATCTAAGCATAGATAAAAACAACAAGGTCACTGTCCAAACCGCAAAACTACCAAACACCCTCTTTCCTAATATGAGTGACTGCTGCATCTTTACTAATTTTGGCTTTGACTCACTCTAGTCTTCCTGCCCTGTCGTTGAGATTTCAGATACTCAGTCATAGAGTTATCCCTACTTCTGGACAGCTTCCAATCCAGAACAAAGATTCTCTTCTACAAACCTTCCCCAAGTCCCCGTCTCTTTCTGAGATGCCACTGTTCTGCCTGATGTGTCATCTTCCCCCTTTCACTGAGCAATGAACCCAACTGGCTCAGCTATAGTGTTTCTTAGTGGTCTTTGGCTAGAGAGCCAAAAGAATTATCTATTCCCAAAGACTTTCATTTCTCTCCTTCAATTCTGTCTTAAACCCACGCCCATCAGACTTTCATCCATACTGTGTCACCGAAACTGCTCTTGTCATCATCAGTGACTTCACAGCTAAATCCGTGGTCAATTTCCAGTTCTCATGTTACCTGACCCATCAGTAGTATCTGAGACAGATCACAGCTTCCTACTGATAACAGTTCTTCCCTTGCTTGCATGATGCCTGATATTCCTCCTCCCTCACCCACCACTGTGCATTAATCACCTTTTCTGGATTCTGCCTCAAGGGCTTAGGTCTCTGACTTCTACCTATACTTACCCTTTTTGTGATCTTTAGTCTCATGCTCATAAATATCATTTATGCTGATTCCTTGTGTTATGCATGTGTGCATTCATTCTATCTTGCAATATATATATATATAAAATATGCCAAATATAATGGACCAATGCAGTAAATTGGTATTATATGCCAAATATATATATATATATATATATATATATATATATATATATTTCAGGCTAGAAGCCTGACTTACCTGGAATGAATATATATTCATTCCAATATATATTCATTCCATATTTATTCCACTGGAATGCATTCATTCCAGGTCAGTCAGACTTCTATCCTGCAGCTTGAACTCCTATATCCAATTATTTTCTCAACATCTCCAATGTGGAGATGTCCAGTAGGCATCTTACACTTGACATTTCCAAAACAGAGGTTCTGATATTTTTTTCCTTTAAACATGGAGGATACCTGAAATCCTATCCGTCTCAGTAAACAGCAGCCCCATGGAAGAAGCTGCTCAGGCCCAAAGCCTTGGAGTCATCTTTGACTCTCCTCTGCACTTACACCCCCATATCACTCTGCACTTATCAAATTAACCTCCCAAAAATACCTGGAATGTACCCGCTTTTATCATCTCAGCCGCCGCCTCCCTCATCCAATTTGATATCATCTTTGACCTGCCTTCTTGAATAACTTCCTTCCTTACCTGCTTCTGATCTTGATTCCATTCATTCCGGTTGCCACATACTGGCTGTGTTCAGCATTTTAAAACATAAGTCAGATGTGTTACTTCTCTGTATGTGCCGGTGCAGTGGCTCCCCATCTCACTCAGAGTAAAGCTAAAGCCTATACAAGGATCTACATGATCTGCTACCAACGCACATACAAACCTACCTCTGTGACACTGAGTTCTTCAAGGCTCAGACGTTGAAAACTAATCCATTATTTAAGTGCATTCAGAAGATTAGAACTCAAACACAAAGTTTTAGAACAAAAAAAATGTTTCTGGATTTAGATCAATAAACCAGCATATAGATTCTTTTTTATTCTTTTTTTTTTTTTTTAATTTAATTTAGTTTAAAGTTCTGGGATACATGTGCAGGACATGCAGGTTTGTTACATAGGTAAACATATGCCATGGTGGTTCGCTGCACCTATCGACCCATCACCTGGGAATTATGCCCAACATGCATTAGTTATTTATCCTGATGTTCTCTCTACCCCCGATGCCCTGACAGGCCCCACTGTGTGTTGTTCCTTTCTTTGTGTCCATGTGTTTTCATGACATATATGATTTTTTAATCTACATGGCCTGATAAGAGACTAAGTTTGATGAATGACAGCCAGGTACCCTAGTGGCCCTAGGACTTACTTGTGAGTCATTACAACAGAGACTGCTTGGCTCCCAAAAGTCAAAATATGTACTATCTGGCTCTTTACAGGAGCAATTTTGCCTGTCCCTGGATTAGATAATATCTAACAGCCCATGCAGCTATAACATTCTGTGAGAGAGACATACTTGTCAGAGCCCTTGAGATCATGGGATCCTTCTGAGACCAGTTGTTTAAGTTATCTTCTTCCAGGACTCTGAGAGTTCCACCCTCAACTCTCAGGTACACGTCTACCTTTTATCCCATGCACTGTGCCTCACCACAGCTTCCCAGAAAAAACTCAGCAAATCCTCACCAGGTTAACTTCCGGGCTCACATATCTCACGGCTGCTTTGCACCAAGGCTTATTCTAGCAATCTTGAAATAAAATTTGCCAAATATGGCTATTTCTTTATTCAACAAACAATATATGAGTTAAAGTAACAAGAATGATAATCACAAAATGTTAGAGCTGCATGGGCTCTTAGATATTATCTAAATCAGGGACAGGCAAAATTATTCCTGCAAAGAGCCAGATAGTACATATTGTGGCTTTTGGGGGCCAAGCTGTCTCTGTTGTAATGACTCATCTCTGCCGGTATAGGGCAAAAACAGCCACAGAAAATATGCAAACAAATGGATGTGGCTGCGTTCCAATAAAACTTTATTTACAAAAATGTGCATCAAGCTGGATTTGGCCTGTAGACTATAGTTTACAGACCCCCGGTCTAACCCAAGTCAGTCATTTCATACATGCAGACAAAGTGATTTGACACAAAGCGTAAATGGTGACTCCTGTTCCAGATGGAACAGGACAGTCTCAGTGTATGTCTATTGTCTCAGTATAATTATTACTATGTCCTTTTACTCTCAAAAGTATCCCAGACTGAATAGTAAATTACATGATCACCAATTGTAATGTTATGTCCTTTGACTTATGTAAATCCCATATCTCTCATGTGTTAACAGCGCCCTACAAATAATTCAAAATTGAGTACACATATAGCACAGATAACACTATTATTTGAAAAATGACCAAAGTTTGTTAAGGGGGGCAGCAATATTGCTCAAATTTTTAATAGTCCAATACTAATTCATTTTCTAAAATTCAGTAAGTAATTTTGGATAATGGAACAACAGATTCAATTTATTATTATATGCTACATAAGTATCATGTAATTTAATTGTTCAAGAAAAATATCAATAGTTTTATTGTGTACAAACAAGCCATCTTTTGAAACACTAATTGCATTAAATATTAGGAAAATCGTAGGCCAAATATGTTCCATGTCATCCTAAGTTATACCATTACTCTATCCTATGACACACTCCAAAAGTTTCCTTCTTCCCACTGAACACGCTTTCTTAAAATATTCTGACATGGCTTCAAAGTCAAGTACGATCATAGATAGAGGCACTTTCTAGTCTTGAGTATCAGAACAAAGCAGTCACTCTGGGTCTTAACGGGAAGCAGAGGCTTCATGGGATTGCATTTTTTTCACTGTGCCCCTGCCTCTTGCTCTACCCTGGCTTATGCCTTTAGATTGGATCTGGAGTCTGAAGACACGCAGTGGAGCTGCCCACACAGAACACAAGTCACAGTTAACCCAGTGTTTCATCAGCAGCATCTGTGAATGAGTTCACCACCACCCGTTCTCTGGCAGAAATAAGATAGATTTGGTCCTTACTGATGAAGCATAAGGTTGTAATTGGGACAGCCAGTGACAACATGCCTGTGAGCATTGTTTGGTGTTTGAGAGGATTTACCATTTTAAATAGCTTTGAAAAGTGTGCCTAGTATGAGATTTATGTTTTTAGAAGAAATTACATTTAGGAAATAATTTTACTCACAGATGAAATATTTAATTTTCATGACGGAGCTATTTGGAATAAGCTTGGGGGACGATTCCAAATGAAAATCATAAAAGTTAATTTCATGGTTTAAAATATAGCCAGCACTTTTAGCTTATCCCACTAAACATGGGCCTGAGGCTTACAAATCATTCAGTCATCCTCTGCCCAAAATAAAATCTTATCTTTGGAGACATCTGTGTGAGTGGTTGAAATGCTCAAGGGCATACAATTATTCATGGCTATTGTTGCCAGTTTAAATAGAAAAGTACAAACAAATTAGCCTTATTTGAGACCTTCGGGTAGGGGCAGATTATGTGCTTTATAATTTATAAAACAGGCTATTTTTCCACACTTTCCATATATCATTCATTTGACTTAGATTCTAAGCTACTTGAGAGCACGGACCATACTTTTGTTTATAAGTTTCTCAGGAATTCCCTCGTAATGCCAAGAATTCTGGTTGGAATTGACTGCCCAGCTTTTAACAAATTCTTAATTACCACAGGTTTCATCGAAATCCTTAGCAATGCATACATTAGAATGCACTAATAAGTAAATGACCACTTCTCACTTCTTCCAGGAATTTTCATAGCTGACAAATAGGCCACAGATGAACCGTGAGGCGACTGACTTAAGGCACTGAACCTTTCCAGACCACACACCTGTGAGTTAAAGAGATAGAAAAACAGGAAAGGACTAACAGGACTGCCAAACACAGTCCACAACTTCCAATCTAGTAGGTCCACCAGGGACACAACACACCGCAGCATCCTCCGGTTTACACCATCCCCAATCTTGAAGCAATACTGAAGCTACTCTAAGATTTAAGAGCAATGCTCTCTTTCTTCTCACTACAGCGCCACTCTGGAGTGCGCAGAAACTCTGAAGGGTAAATCAACCAGATAGGAGTAAGGATGGTATGGAAGTTAAGGGGATGGATGAAGCAGATGAGCATCCACCAAAATCTGTCCCCACCTTTAAGCATGTGGCTGAGAGAGTACACAGAAGATACGCGGTCCTGGCAAAGAAGAGACACAGGCACCGAGACCCCATGGCCTCATACATCTGGTATATTCTGTCCTCATCTACCTGCCTCCCTTCCCAAGATGGACCCAAGTCACATAGCAGAAAGCAGTCCCTTCCTGACGTTGCTGACTAGGCTAAATTTCTAACCATAAAAGGAAGAATCTAACCATTTATCTCCTTGACTAATGCCTCTCAAGATTGCTAAAGCAAGAGTCAAACATCCCTGAACCTGACCATCTTCCAAGGTCACCGAAGTGAGACTCTGGCATTCCCGATAAGAACCAGACCGGATCCAGCTGACTGAAGACAGGATGGACTCCAGCACTGACCTTTCACTGAGTTTTTCCTCATTATAATCCCATGATAATACTAAAATTCACACACAGGTGTAGAGATTAACATGCTGTGAGACATGCGACCCATGAAAAGACATGTTATCAAACTGTGCAGGTGCTAAAAGTTATCTGCCTCTATGTGCCTGCATGTCGCTCCTTTTCCCACCTCATCGTCCTTAAAATGACCACAGCCAAGCCCTTCAGGGAGTCAGGACCTCTTTCCCATACGCTGCTCCCTTGCTTTGCTCAAACTACAAGCCTATTAAAACTTCTCTGAGAAAAATTTGTGTTTAGACAGGTGTAATTTATGCAAGAGCCAAGAGCTCGGTGGTCCTCCCTGCGGTAACAGCTAAGGTATACTATGCAGCCTCCCTCTCAGGTATGTGCAGCCATATGACTAAGTTCTCAACAGTTCAACGTGGGAAACTGAGATCTGCTATTTCCTTAGAGCCTGAGCCTTGAAACAGTGTACTTTCTTTTTCCAGAGGGATTAGTGTGAGCAGAACAAGGAGCCTACCTCCATCTCAGCTAATAGAATTGGGACTTTTACCTGTTCACAAGGTATTAGAGAGGAAGCATCCACGCCTTTAAAAACATCTAGACAAACTACACTTAACAGTTTATTTGAATGAATAATGATTTATGAATTGGGCAACATGCAGAACCAGAAGAGGTTCAGAGACCTCCACTGCAGTGGCATGGCAGCAAGCTTTTAATAGGCTGTATGTCGAAGAAACACACAAAAAAACATATTGGATTGATTAGGATGGAAAATTCCTACTAGAGGTTTGTTAGAAGTTGGTGATTGGTAAAGTCTCTAGTTTTGTTTTACGGTCTACGTTGGGCTTCAGCTTGCTCACATAGGAACTAAAAGTGCCAGAGCTGTGCCAGCCTAATGACCTCCCAATTCAAAAATTTTTAATAACCCTTTCTCTAAGCTCTCATTCCTCCAAATGGAAGGGGAATGATTTATCTGATTGGTAAAATTGGGCACAAGATTCCTTTTTCATGCCTGGCCTAGTCTGATGGCTCTCATTATAGATACTGTCTTACCCTCAAGGTGTACATCACCTTTTTATTAAGAGTTAACCCCACTCCTAGCCAATGAATATACCTGGGTCAGGAGTCAGACCAACCTTCTTTGGACAGACCTGGAAGCCATTTCTTTTGGCTTCTGCTTTCCTGGACTTAATGAATACAACATAGGCTGCCATTTTCAGGGCAGCCCTTTGGGTAAGTGCCCTCACAAATGGTACTCTTCAGACATAACTCTTTTCAGGAACAAGTCTCCAAGTCGAGATTGGAAGGAGAGGAGGTAGTTGAAAGCACTCTTTTGACTTTGGGCCCAAACATAGTCTCTCTTCACTGGGTTTACCATGTTACAATCCTCACCTTACTTTTGGGTGTATTTCTCAATTTGGTTCAGAACGTTAAGGGAAACAGGGATTTAATTGTTTGACACTTGTATACTTCACATAAGAGGGCAATACCATAAAGAAATATTACAAATTTTAACAAATATTTATTTGACTACTTCATCTCTGCTTTGAGAAATATAAATTTTGACTCATTAGGGTACCACATGGATATAATAATTTTTTGTTGATTGATGATTATTTGACATGATTTATCAGCAGTATTAAAAATGTGCTGTGGCTGAGACAGCTATGGGTCCACCAACAATTCATGCTTCCCTTCACCATAGGGTAGAGTGGCTAAGCCAGCCAGAGTCATTTCCTAGCTCTCTTGACATCTCTGCAAGGCCATATGTGTCTCTCTCACTGCGGAATGAGATTGGATGTGAGGTGCATCTTTTCTGTGCCAAGGAGCATAAGGAATGTGCCTTCCTCACTCAGCCTCTGTTCCTCCTTCCACTGGCCTGAAGCAGATTAGTGTGATAACCCTGGAGTCCATGTCCTGAAGATGGTGGAGCTCAATACCACTTAGAGGAGGGCGATTAGCAATACCCACTTAGAAATCTGAGTAAGAAATAAACTTTCGCTGTATTTTACCATTATCCATTTTAGTGTACTTATTACAGCAGATAGCACACCCTGACTAACAGAAGTGTATAGTGTTGTAGCCACAATTCTACTTATAGGCACTGATCCAAGGAAATAATTACAGATATGAAAAATTTTCATGTACATAAATAATACATTACAGTATTATTTATGAGCATGAAGGACTTGGAAACAATATGTCATACAAAAGTACTTCATTAGGTAAATATATTTATGATAGAATACTTTTAAGTATTTAAATTTTAATTTTAAATTAAATAATATAGTAATCATTTGAAAAATAACTCATTATCACTTAACGAAGTAGTTGCCACACTTTAGGCACTATTCTAGGTACTTTCATTGGCAACAACCCTGTTATCTACATTTTATGGATAAGAAAACTGAGACACAGAGGTAAAGTAACTTGGCTCGGGTCACACAGCCAATAGATAGCAGAGCTAAGAAAAGGACATACAGTAAATAATATGTGAAAATGCCTGTTAGAAATGAAGACTGAAAAGCAGAGAGCAAAATAGATATGCATTCTTATCCCTATTGTTTTGTGTGAGAGTTGGGTCAACTGGTGGACATTCATGAATTCATCCAATCATTCCTCCACCCAATCAGAACTATTTACTGAGTGCCTACCACAAGCCAGGCATTGCTCCCTGATCAGGAAAACGACTGAAATCATAGGCTTTACATTCACATAAAGGAAACATAAGAAACAAATAAATATATAATAAAATGCTAGCTTGATAATTCTTTGAAGAAGTCAAACTGGGTTAGAGGACAGAAATTGACAGAAGGGGGTACACTTTAGAAAGGACACCAGGGACTCACACCCAGGACTCCACTTCTCCCGTGTAAATTTGTCAACCTGGGGTTTCAGGCCTACCAGGACCTATGTCTATACACCACACCATTCGGCCACAGGAGAGGAGCAACCCTAAAAAAAATGGGGCTGGATGCAGAGGTCAGCAGGCACAGGGATGCTGGCAGGGAGACTGTCCCTGCCTTCTCCTCTGGGACTCCTGGCTTCGTGGCGTGGCCGGCAAGGAACCCCTACCACTGTGTGTCCACTGGTGCAGAAGGGAGGTTGGGAGTAGTGGGGAAGAAGGGGGAGAGGGTTAGGGGCCAGCACATGGTGCCCATGTGATAAGGTCCCTAAGCTTGGCCTGCCCTTTCCGAGAGGAGCCCAGCACTGCATGTTCCCATTTCCAAAGCAGCAACGCCATTCTCCGGATGCCTGGGGAAGTGAGATCACCTGCCCACAGTTAATGTGTGCGAGTGACGGGTGGAGGCCAGTTTGAGTGGAGTCTTTATGACTCCACTCAAGGCTGGGGAGGAGCCGCCAAGGTCCTGAAGCTGGGTTTGCACAGCATTGTGTTGATGAACACTGGATGTTCACGCACGAGGTGGGGCCCAGGGGCTGTGTCTCTGCTGCGGAGCCTCATGACTTGCCTCCTCAACTGAATTGTAAGTTTGTTAAA
The DNA here is from genome assembly GCF_008728515.1 of Papio anubis. NCBI lineage: Eukaryota > Metazoa > Chordata > Mammalia > Primates > Cercopithecidae > Papio > Papio anubis. The sequence continues at coordinate 53,980,493 of NC_044983.1, forward strand.
AGTAGGGACTAGGCCGGGCACGGTGGCTCAAGCCTGTAATCCCAGCACTTTGGAAGGCCAAGACGGGCAGATCACGAGGTCAGGAGATGGAGACCATCCTGGCTAACATGGTGAAACCCTTTCTCTACTAAAAAATAAAAAATAAAAAACTAGCCGGGCAAGGTGGCGGGCGCCTGTAGTCCCAGCTACTCGGGAGGTTGAGGCGGGGGAAATGGCGTGAACCAGGCAGGCGGAGCTTGCAGTGAGCTGAGATCCCGCCACTGCACTCTAACCTGGGCGACAGAGCGAGACTCCGTCTCAAAAAAAAAAAAAAGTAGAGACTAATGTGCCGACGTCAGTGGCTTTATAAAATGCTTAATGCAGATTCAATAAATAAATGAACAAATGGTAAAAACAATAATTTATTTAAATATAATTGCTTTAATTATAACTGAATTACTAAAACATAAAACTGACTTTTGTACATGTTAAAAGTGTTTTACTTTTTTTTGTATCACCTACTCTTAGAGATTGTACTTATGAGATTCTATGTGAAAAACACTATTCAGCATTTCCCAAGCACATAGTCGATGGTAGTTCTTATTATCGTTGTTGCTTTTTAAAAAAAATTTATACTCTGTTGATTCTAAAAAGATTTAAGGAGGTTTACAGAGATTAAAAAACAAGAAAACATAATGTTCCCTGAATTTTTCTGCCATTTTATTGAAAGGCTAAGAATTGTATTGCCACTGCTGGTTGCTCTGTAAAATTAGCAATCGTCAGGAGTTTATCTACTCCAGCAACATCTTTTAAAGAGCTACTATGTGCCAGATACTTCTCCAGGCTCTGAGGTGCCTGGGTCACATCTAGGTAAGAGGAAAATTGAAAAGTGACTAAATTATAAAGGAAAGCCAGGAACCACTTACCCTAAAGGTCAGGCTGATGGTCCATGTTAAGTGGCTGGCTGGGGAGGAGTACATATACATATATATACACATATACATATACATATACATATATGTATATGTATGCATGTACTCATCATCAGTTTTACTGATATGAAGCATTGCAGCACATCATCTATAATTAGTAATAAAACGTACAATATTCTTTTTCATTGATTCCATAGAGCCAATTGATTCTCAGAGAATACTTTAGTTTTGCAGAACTCTTGTATCCATAGCCAACCTGTCGTTGAAACTGAAGCATAATCTGTAAAAGTGAGTTGCTTCCCAACTCACTATTTTCCCAGTAAATTTAATGTCAATAAAAGTAACATGTGATATGAAAAAAAGGAAAGGATCATAAGAGAAGGCCTTTCTTCGGGGGTTGCGTTAATGGAGACAAGGAGGCAAGTCCTGCAGAGTTCTGGGCAAGGATTCTGTTCCAGGCAGAGGGAAGTGCAAAACCTTGAGGCAGGATCAAACTAGGATAATTTGAGGAACAGCAGAAAAATCCAAGTGACCGTAATGAAGTTCATGGAGAGAAGAGAGGGAGGAGGAAGCAGGCCCAGGCCACTCAGGGAAGGAGTCTGGATCTCTTCTGGGTGAGATAGAAGTGTTGCCATCTGAGTTCCCTGGGACAGACAATGAGGTGGAAATGTATGGGCAGGGAGTTTCTGAGAAGGGATATCAGGCATCTATATCTTCAGAAGTGTGAAGGAAGCAAGATTTGGCAGAGGAGGAAGTTGAACTGTGACGCAGCCTCTCCCTCTGGGAGCTCTCAATCTAGAACGTGCAATTCACTGCAGGCCATATATACTTGCATTGACTATCAGTAGGTGCAAAAGCTGTTATGGAGGAAACCATGGGTGAGACAACTCTCTTCAAGAGAGGCAGGTCCTAAAGAAAGACTTAGCAGAAGACTGTCAACAGTCCTAGCATCTGGAAAAATTAGTGCTTCAGCCCTACAGATGAGTATCTGGAAAAATCAGTGCTTCAGCCCTAAAAAGCATCTGGGCAGTGCAACAGAGCATGTGCTGTGGGAAGTTGTTAGTGGGTATTGAGCAAGGAAATGGCATGATTGGAATTATACTCTTAAGGAACACTCTTGTTGCTACATTGAAAATGATGGTTGGAAGTCAGAGCACCAGTAAGGAGACCAGTTAGAAAGCGAGTGGCCAATTTAGGCTTCTGACCCTGCACTGTCTAGAAAATAAGCCAGGAAGCAGTGTGGAGCCTGCTAAATGTCCAAAGCAATTCCTTTGTCACATCAGGGAATCAGAGCATCCATTGGAAGATCCTATTCATTCTTTCAACATGAGCAAGAATATCTGCAGAAAGTTACAAGAATCTCAGGAGACATCATCAGTCTCAGATCAAAGAGAGACAATGCCATGATCACTTGCAACAAATACATTAATAATTTGGTCCAGAAAACTGATGATCCTAAAAGGAAGGACATGCACCATAAAGGTGGCTTTGCTACATCCCATTTTAAAAGTAGGGAAATGGTGTGGCTGCTAATTCAAATTGAAATCTTTGGCCCAGGCTGCAAAAATCTTTACTGCAATAAAGTACAATAGGTGTATATGCAAAGTTCTAGACATGAAATTTAATGCTAAATCATCTAATATATGAATTCGTCAGATCATAGATTTAATTAGTAAATATTTTGCCAATTTGGATCTTAAAATATCTGCCCTCAAGAAACTGGTTCTGAAACTTTTGTATGCATGGGAACCACCTTGGATGCTTGTTTAAAATGCAAATTCCAAACTTCAACCCCAAAGACCTGGTGCAGGTCTGGGTATGACCCAAACACCCAGAATGACTCTGCGGGAGGTGGGTGATGGATAACCGTGAGAAGCACCATCTAGGGAACATTCACCAGAAAGCAGAAGGCAGCATGAGCAATCGTATGCAAGTGGAAATAGATCTGTAATTGTTGTTACCATAAACAGCCTCTGTCCAAAAAAGTTGTCACCCTTCAGTGTGCCTGAGTTGAAAATTTTCCTCAGTCTCAAGGTGCTATAAACCCAAGTTCATAATGCTAGCTGCAGAAAATAACAGCTGAAAGTGGTTAACCAAAGGAAGTACTACAGACTAAATCACAGGAAGATGGGTAATCATGTGTACTTACTGACGCATCTGCTGCAGTGCACAAGAAAGTTTTGGTTTCACACCCGAAGTGAAAGAATAACTTAAAATCCCATAAATAATACATTGAAGAGAGAAAAGTCATTCTAGTGCTGTATCTGGAGAGGCCCTGCTAAGATAAAAGGCTCTGTTCAGTGTTTATCTTGCTGCCAGAGAACAAGGCAAGCAGTGAGGCAGGGTTGTAATTGACCCAAAAGCACATATGAGAAATGAACCAAGGAGAGTGTGCAGTTAAAAACCTCATATAAAAAGAGAGCTGTAAAGTAAAAGTCCAGCAAATCTGCATTTCAAACGATATGAAAATATGTTTGATCTAGTATACTGATGCACTAAATTTGCATAAAATTCAACCTTTTGTCCTGGTGTGATTGGAAAGGTACAAAAATAAATTTGAGGTTAAAGCTTTAGCATCCTATCTCTCTTAGACATAAAAAGGATATAATTAACCAGAACAGCTGGTTACAACCTTCATTGGAAACTCTGGGAAGCCAATGTATTCCATTACTGATCCTAGAAGGTAAAATCTACAACAGATAATTGATTTGGTAATCCAAGATTCTTATCAATTCTGACCTACATAAAATCTAGTTGTCTTATAGGACCATATAACTTGTATCAGAGCATCCATATAATTGAGTTCTTATGTAAGTAGATGTTTAAAGCTGCCTCTGACTGAAGTTCAATTATCAAACCTGGAAGGAAGGAAGAAAAAGACTGTCATTTCATAATGGCTTGATACAGGAAGTTACATTTAGTATAAAAGTCAATTATTAATTATATATAGGAGCCAAGAAATAAAACAGAACAAAAGTCATTATTTTGATATTTATAATGTTTTACATTAATCTTGTCAACTGTTTTTTTCTTAGAAAAATACTGTATTTAAGATTTTTGTTTTACTCTTATTCTGAGCATACTCACAATGAATGGGAGGCAGCCCAAATAAAAAGGTGTCAGGATAAATCATGCTGCAATTTAAAGCTTACTGTTTATAATCTGGAATCAGAATGTAAAGTTAAATATATAACTTCCACTTCCATCCTTGATAGAGTAAATGGGAGATATGCCCTTCCACCAAAATCAACAATAAAACTGGACAAACTATTTAAAGCAATTTTTTCAGGCATTGAAAAATAGGTATCACAGAACTATGATCCTTGAGAGAAGAAAAACAATCAAAATAAACTTCATAATAACCTCAGTTTTCTGCCTGCAGGCATGTTCCTTCTGCAGCACATGGAGGCGGAGCCCAAGCAAAACACCAGTCTCAATGAACCAACATAAAGAGAACAGAGCTACAGACTGCTGGAGTAGCTGGAATTTGTAGAGCAGGATATTAAAGAAGTGAAAGCAGCACAGAAGTTTGCTCCATAAAGCATCATAAACTTTAAATCTTTGGCCAAGGGCTGTGCTATGCATCTGCAGGACAAGATTCTAAAACATCTAGCAGAGTTTACCTGCTGCAGGGATGAGACTTATATGGTGATACCAGAGGTTATAGAGTACTGAAAGATATTGGAGTTCCAGTCCAGTTATAATAGAGAGAGCCAACTAAGCAACTGTATCCCTGAGTAAGGGCCATAGGCTAGGACAAAGTTCAAAACAAAGGACTTTCAGACGCAAAGGAAATGACTCATCATTAATTTAACTGACTACCAAAACAAAATTCAACACTTTTTAAGAAAAGGTGATATCATCCAGACCACATGCAACACATCCACGTTGTTCAGTATGCAACACAAAGTTACTAGACACACATAAGTAATAATGCATGGCACATAATCGGGGGAAAATTAATAGAAACATTTTATCCTGACCCAGATATGATTATAATTATATTCAAGGACTTAAAGGAAAAGATAGTCATAATAAATGCATAGGTAGTAAAAATTAGTAGAGAAATGGAAACTATGGAGAAAAAATCAACAGTAAATTGTTAAATTTAAAAATATACCTGAAATTTTAAAATTCACTGCTAGATTTAATAGCAGATTTCAAAAAACACACAACTACTTAAATTTAAATCTAGATCAATGGAAATTATATGATAAGATCAGAAATAAAAAAGATTAGAAAAAGCAAATATAGCTTCAGTGACCTATGGTACAGCAATAAGTAACCTAATTGTAATTGAAATTCTACAAAAAGAGAAGGAAATGGGGTGAAAAAATGTTGAAGAAATTACAGTCAAAATTACTTATATTTAGTGAAAAACAAACTTACAGATCAATGAAGTCAGAACTCCAAGCTGGAGAAAGATAAAGAACAACACAACTAACAAGGGTAGACACATCATGGTCAAAGTATTAAACACAAAAGTCAAGAGGAAAATCTAAAAATTATTTAGAGGGGTAAAAAAAAAAGACAGCTTACATAAGATAAAAATCAAGAGATATACACAGATTTGTCATCAGAAACAATACACCAAGAAGACAATAAAATGATATACTTAAGGTGCTTAGAGAAATAAAAGCCCTGCTAATCTATAACTCAATGTTCAATGAAAATATGCCTCAAACATGAAGACAAAATGAAGACTGACAGAAAGAAAATAGCTGAAAGAATTAATCATTAGCGGATCTGCATTGCAAGAATGAAAATACTACCAGAATGAAAATTATGAGCTAGACAAAAAAAGAAGAGTGCTGGAAATGGTAATATGTGGGCAATATAAACCAGTTGTCTTGTCTTTCCATTACTCCAAAATAAAATTGGTTAAAGTAACATAATATTAAGAGTAATCACAAAATCACTAAAAAAAAAAAATGAAACAGATAAAAACAGCTAATATTCCAGTAAAGGAAATAAAACATGTTGCTACAAACACTTAATTTATCTGAAAGATGAAAATGTAGGAAAAATACAAACAAAAAAGATAAATAAAAAACAAAATAGCAAGATGGCAGACATAAATCTATCCACATAAATAATCGTATTAAAAGAGTTTAATATTCCAGTAACAATGCAAAGGAGCATCACTTAACTATGAACTGTCTACAAAAAACCTACTATAACTATAAAGTCACAAATCAAAAGTAAAAGGATGGAAAAATATGTATCTTGCAAAAACATATCATAAGGAAGCTGAAGTGGCTATAATAATACCACACAAAGAACACTTAAGGTGAAAAACAGAGATATGGAAGCATAATACATTATGATAAAAAAAAAATTCAACAAAAAAGCATAACAATTCTAAGTATTTATGTATCTAATAAGAGAGGTTTAAAATATGTTAATTAAAAATTGACAGAAATGAAAGGAGTCCACAAATCTACAATTAAAGCTGAAGATATTAGCACTCCATTTTTGGTAATTGATTACTGATTTTAAAAAAGGTAAACATAGAAATGTTGGAGCAAGATGGCTGAATAGGAACAGCTCCAGTCTCCAACTCCCAGCCTGAGCGACACAGAAGACCGGTGATTTCTGCATTTTCAACTGAGGTACTGGGTTCATCTCACTAGGGAGTGCCGGACAATCGGTGCTGGTCCACTGCTGCAGCCTGACCAGCAAGAGCTGAAGCAGGGCCAGGCATCACCTCACCTGGGAAGCGCAAGGGGAAAGGGAATCCCTTTTCCTAGTCAGGGGAACTGAGACACACAACACCTGGAAAATCAGGTAACTCCCACCCCAATACTGCGCTTTAAGCAAACAGGCATACCTGGAGATAATATCCCACACCTGGCCGGGAGGGTCCCATGCCCACGGAGCCTCCCTCATTGCTAGCACAGCAGTCTGCGATATCATGGCAAGGCAGCAGCGAGGCTGGGGGAGGGGTGCCCGCCATTGCTAAGGCTTCAGTAGGTAAACAAAGCCGCTGGGAAGCTCGAACTGGGTGGAGCTCACAGCAGCTCAAGGAAACCTGCCTGTCTCTGTAGACTCCACCTCTGGGGACAGGGCACAGATAACAACAAAAGCAGCAGAAACCTCTGCAGACGCAAAGGACTCTGTCTGACAGCTTTGAAGAGAGCAGTGGATCTCCCAACACAGAGGTTGAGATCTGAGAAGGGACAGACTGCCTGCTCAAGTGGGTCCCTGACCCCTGAGTAGCCTAACTGGGAGACATCCCCCACTAGGGGCAGTCTGACACCCCACACCTCACAGGGTGGAGTACACCCCTGAGAGGAAGCCTCCAAAGCAAGAATCAGACAGGTACACTCGCTGTTCGGCAATATTCTATCTTCTGCAGCCTCTGCTGCTGACACCCAGGCAAACAGGGTCTGGAGTGGACCTCAAGCAATCTCCAACAGACCTACAGCTGAGGGCCTGGACTGTTAGAAGGAAAACTATCAAACAGGAAGGACACCTACACCAAAACCCCATCAGAACATCACCATCATCAAAGACCAGAGGCAGATAAAACCACAAAGATGGGGAAAAAGCAGGGCAGAAAAGCTGGAAATTCAAAAAATAAGAGCGCATCTCCCCCGGCAAAGGAGCGCAGCTCATCGCCAGCAACGGATCAAAGCTTGACGGAGAAGGACTTTGACGAGATGAGAGAAGAAGGCTTCAGTCCATCAAACTTCTCAGAGCTAAAGGAGGAATTACGTACCCAGTGCAAAGAAACTAAAAATCTTGAAAAAAAAGTGGAAGAATTGATAGCTAGAGTAATTAATGCAGAGAAGGTCATAAACGAAATGCAAGAGATGAAAACCATGACACGAGAAATACGTGACGAATGCACAAGCTTCAGTAACCGACTAGATCAACTGGAATAAAGAGTATCAGCGATTAAGGATCAAATGAATGAAATGAAGTGAGAAGAGAAACCAAAAGAAAAAAGAAGAAAAAGAAATGAACAAAGCCTGCAAGAAGTATGGGATTATGTAAAAAGACCAAATCTACGTCTGATTGGGGTGCCTGAAAGTGAGGGGGAAAATGGAACCAAGTTGGAAAACACTCTTCAGGATATCATCCAGGAGAACTTCCCCAACCTAGTAGGGCAGGCCAACATTCAAATCCAGGAAATACAGAGAACGCCACAAAGATACTCCTTGAGAAGAGCAACTCCAAGACACATAATTGCCAGATTCACCAAAGTTGAAATGAAGGAAAAAATCTTAAGGGCAGCCAGAGAGAAAGGTCAGGTTACCCACAAAGGGAAGCCCATCAGACTAACAGCAGATCTCTCGGCAGAAACTCTCCAAGCCAGAAGAGAGTGGGGGCCAATATTCAACATGCTTAAAGAAAAGAATTTTAAACCCAGAATTTCATATCCAGCCAACCTAAGTTTCATAAGTGAAGGAGAAATAAAATCCTTTACAGATAAGCAAATGCTTAGAGATTTTGTCACCACTAGGCCTGCCTTACAAGAGACCCTGAAGGAAGCACTAAACATGGCAAGGAACAACCAGTACCAGCCATTGCAAAAACATGCCAAAATGTAAAGACCATCGAGGCTAGGAAGAAACTGCATCAACTAACAAGCAAAATAACCTGTAAATATCATAATGGCAGGATCAAGTTCACACATAACAATATTAATCTTAAATGTAAATGGACTAAATGCTCCAATTAAAAGACATAGACTGGCAAACTGGATAAAGAGTCAAGACCCATCAGTCTGCTGTATTCAGGAGACCCATCTCACATGCAGAGACATACATAGGCTCAAAATAAAGGGATGGAGGAAGATTTACCAAGCAAATGGAGAACAAAAGAAAGCAGAGGTTGCAATACTAGTCTCTGATAAAATAGACTTTAAACCATCAAAGATCAAAAGACACAAAGAAGGCCATTACATAATGGTAAAGGGATCAATTCAACAGGAAGAGCTAACTATCCTAAATATATATGCACCCAATACAGGAGCACCCAGATTCATAAAGCAAGTCCTTAGAGACTTACAAAGAGACTTAGACTCCCATACAATAATAATGGGTGACTTCAACACTCCACTGTCAACATTAGACAGATCAACGAGACAGAAAGTTAACAAGGATATCCAGGAATTGAACTCATCTCTGCAGCAAGCAGACCTAATAGACATAGAACTCTCCACCCCAAATCAACAGAATATACATTCTTCTCAGCACCACATCGTACTTACTCCAAAATTGACCACGTAATTGGAAGTAAAGCACTCCTCAGCAAATGTACAAGAACAGAAATTATAACAAACTGTCTCTCAGACCACAGTGCAATCAAACTAGAACTCAGGACTAAGAAACTCAATCAAAACCGCTCAACTACATGGAAACTGAACAACCTGCTCCTGAATGACTACTGGGTACATCACGAAATGAAGGCAGAAATAAAGATGTTCTTTGAAACCAATGAGAACAAAGATACAACATACCAGAATCTCTGGGACACATTTAAAGCAGTGTGTAGAGGGAAATTTATAGCACTAAATGCCCACAAGAGAAAGCAGGAAAGATCTAAAATTGACACTCTAACATCGCAATTAAAAGAATTAGAGAAGCAAGAGCAAACACATTCGAAAGCTAGCAGAAGGCTAGAAATAACTAAGATCAGAGCAGAACTGAAGGAGATAGAGACACAAAAAACCCTCCAAAAAATCAATGAATCCAGGAGTTGGTTTTTTGAAAAGATCAACAAAATTGACAGACCGCTAGCAAGACTAATAAAGAAGAAAAGAGAGAAGAATCAAATAGATGCAATAAAAAATGATAAAGGGGATATCACCACCAACCCCACAGAAATACAAACTACCATCAGAGAATACTATAAACACCTCTACGCAAATAAACTAGAAAATCTAGAAGAAATGGATAATTTCCTGAACACTTACACTCTTCCAAGACTAAACCAGGAAGAAGTTGAATTCCTGACTAGACCAATAGCAGGCTCTGAAATTGAGGCAATAATTAATAGCCTACCAACCAAAAAAAGTCCAGGACCAGATGGATTTACAGCTGAATTCTACCAGAGGTACAAAGAGGAGGTGGTACCATTCCTTCTGAAACTATTCCAATCAATAGAAAAAGAGGGAATCCTCCCTAACTCATTTGATGAGGCCAACATCATCCTGATACCAAAGCCTGGCAGAGATACAACAAAAAAAGAGAATTTTAGACCAATATCCCTGATGAACATCAATGCAAAAATCCTCAATAAAATACTGGCAAACCGGATTCAGCAGCACATCAAAAAGCTTATCCACCATGATCAAGTGGGCTTCATCCCTGGGATGCAAGGCTGGTTCAACATTCGCAAATCAATAAACGTAATCCAGCATATAAACAGAACCAAAGACAAGAACCACATGATTATCTCAATAGATGCAGAAAAGGCTTTTGACAAAATTCAACAGCCCTTCATGCTAAAAACGCTCAATAAATTCGGTATTGATGGAACGTACCTCAAAATAATAAGAGCTTTTTATGACAAACCCACAGCCAATCTCATACTGAATGGGCAAAAACTGGAAAAATTCCCTTTGAAAACTGGCACAAGACAGGGATGCCCTCTCTCACCACTCCTATTCAACATAGTGTTGGAAGTTCTGGCTAGGGCAATCAGGCAAGAGAAAGAAATCAAGGGTATTCAGTTAGGAAAAGAAGAAGTCAAATTGTCCCTGTTTGCAG